>NW_026613574.1:25000-35453 GCF_026213295.1 Gadus chalcogrammus
AGAACAACCCCTGGCTACTACTTTCCCTGCTCCGTTCGTCGCTAACACAGTGATTAGCTGCTGTGTGGTGACGTCAAACCCCCTTCACCTTTTCCTTTTTCCTTTTCATCCTCAGCTTCCACCCACCTAATCTCCCGAACTCTTAAAAATCAAAATCACTGTAGGATTGTCGTTAGGTTTCTTTGTACGTTTTTTGTTTCCGCAATTCATTAGTTCCCCAGAAAACTCTTGCTGGACTCGGGCTGGACGTGTGCCGAGGCGGTCACATTAATCTCTGCGTTCTGGCAGGGCAGTTAGGAGCCATAAAGGAGGAACCCTGGGGTAAGAGTGCCATGTCTGCACGCCTGGTCTGCCGCCAACTTCTACCAGCGCCTTTTTCTGCGTTCTGGATTTCCCATCAGGATCGCCCACTAAGAACCTGCCGAGCAACACAAATAACCTTCAGCTGCCCACCACTCAACCCCCCAGCCCCCAGCTTCCCCTCTCCCCAAGCCCAGGGATGCCTTTCACAATCGACCCCTCATCCAGTCATGTAATTACCTCATCAGGCGCAAAATACATGCGATTAGCGATCCATCCGACACTGAGAGTATGAAAATAAACGGAAACACTGTTCGGGTCTGAGAAAAGCAAAACCAAGAGAAAAAAATGACATAATTTCATTGTGCAGGCTTCTCCTTTTCCTGTAAAGCCTAAGCTACAACGCACTCTGGCCACCAGATGGAGATTGTTGTAATTCTCCTGTAATAACCCCACCCTGTAATAACAGGAAGTGGGGATAAGGAACTTCCCCTGGGGGCTCGTAGTGGTGGAGAACCTGTAGGTGGCGGGGCTGGATCAAGTGACATTAGGCGAACACCCATGTGGGGCTAGAAATCCCAGACCGGATGTCAATTATTGAATTATAAAAAAAGGGCAGCCACATCACTACACAAACACATACAAATACACACACACCAGACACACACACACACGCACACGCACACACACACATGTATGGGTGTTCCCTGGTTCTTCAAAGTGAGCCAAGAGCCTGGACAGACGAGGAGGAGGAGGAGGAGGGGGATCAGGAGGAGGTGGAGGAGGAGGTGGAGGAGGAGGAGGAGGAGGAGGAGGGGGAGGAGGAGGAGGTGGAGGAGGAGGTGGAGGAGGAGGAGGAGGAGGAGGAGGGGGAGGGGGAGGAGGAGGGGGAGGGGGAGGGGGAGGAGGAGGAGGAGGGGGAGGAGGAGGAGGAGGAGGGGGAGGAGGAGGAGGGGGAGGGGGATCAGGAGGAGGTGGAGGAGGAGGAGGAGGAGGAGGAGGAGGGGGAGGAGGAGGGGGAGGGGGAGGAGGAGGAGGTGGAGGAGGAGGAGGAGGAGGGGGAGGGGGAGGAAAGGGAGGAGGAGGAGGAAGAGGAGGATGAAAAGGAGGGGATGGAGGTACAGGAGGAGGAGGAGGAGGAGGGGGAGGAGGGGATGGAGGTACAGGAGGAGGAGGGAGGAGAAGGTGTCTCTGTTAGGCGTTAGGGCATCGCCTGCGCACCATGTACACGGGACGGAGCAGTGTTTGCGGCGGTCGCAGCGCTGCCACTAAGCGCCCTTTAACCCCGGCTGTGCCTCCCACCGACCCTCAACAGAGAGCCCATCCATTCCCCGTCCATTAGCGGCCGGTCGAGGAGGACGCTGCTCTGCTAGTCCAGCTGATATTCTTTAATTCACTTCACAAAGGGGGGGTATTGTCCGGGGCCACTCCGTGCACTTAATGTCTGCAATTACATCACGTTACACATGCTGAGGAGACCCCCGGGGACCCGGTGGAGCGAATTCCTCTCCTTTTGTGATCCGCTTTGGCCCCTCCGAGCACCTGATCACACTTGGCAGGGCCACGGCGATGAGACACGTGTGGTAAAACAAGAGAGGAAACACTAAATATACTGATGGAAGAAAATAAAACCCCGGGACTTCAACCCGTCCTTGTTTTTCCATGTCCCCCGCCTCAGTTTGCTCGCTGTCTCTCCGTTTCATTAAGAAATAAAACATTCTGGAATTCCAGCGGACAGCGCAGATGGCGGGCTGTTCTCGACTCAACCTGCAGTCAATTAGAAAAGGCACAATACGGGTTCTGTCCGGAGCCGGACAGGGAAAAAGGGGGGGAAAAAAATCCCAAAAGAAAGAAACGAGAAGTGTTTTTTTATTGCACTTATTTATTGCCTTATAACTCAGAAATCAAATGAGTTCACATCGAGGAGGGCTGAGCCACGGTCCCGGGTGTGATTGATTTGCCCTAACAAGGTTGAGTTGATGCATTCGAAGGGTGGAGCCAAAGAAAACAGGACCCCGGTCCGGCAGGGGGCTCGGGGAGGCAGCGCTGTAGCGAGCGTCTTTGGGAGGCTAGCTCGCGGGGTTCAGGGTGGGGGGGGGAGGAGGGGTCGGGGGTGAGGGGGGGGAAAGAGTGTGTCTGGCTGTAAAGGGCTGCGGTCGGTCGGGGTGGTGGGGGCGGGGGCTGGGGGGCAGCGGGGGGGCTCGGGGGGCAGCAGTGAGGTCAGGCCTCTCCCCTGTTCATTACAGGTGATAAGTGCCCACAGAGGAGGCCGCCAGGCCTCACAGCAGAGAACGGACCTGGAAATATGAAGGAAAAAAGAAAAAGGAGGAAAGGAACAGAAAGGAAGAAAAAAAAAAAAGAACGGGCCAGGGTTGGGAGAGGGGCCTTTATGGGCCTGTCCATGGACCCCTCCATCTCCCAGGGACCTCTGGAGAAATGACGAACGGGGCCACTCGCTGGAATGGGCCCCCAGTCGCCCCTTTTACCACCTCGACCACAGAGCGAGCCACGACGGTGCCAATTAGACAAAGGGAATAAACCGAAATATACAGAAGTGTAATCTATAAATAAGCCTCGTGTCAGGTGTCATGTTTTACTCCCCACCATTTTATATCCCAATTTCTACACAGCTCCTTGTTTAAATTGGTCTGGCTGAACACGGCCTTTGTTCAGACAATGCTATGTCGAGAGCATTGTTCTGTCCAGGCTACAAATCAGCCTAGTCAAGCAATTAGAGCGCAGCTCTGTACTGGAACACGCGTGTGTGTGTGTGTGTGTGTGTGTGTGTGTGTGTGTGTGTGTGTGTGTGTGTGTGTGTGTGTGTGTGTCTGTGTCTGTGTCTGTGTCTGTGTGTCTGTGTGTCTGTGTGTCTGTGTGTCTGTGTGTCTGTGCGTGCGTGCGTGCGTGCGTGCGTGCGTGCGTGCGTGTGTGTGTATGCGAGAGAGAAAGAGAAAGAGAGTGAAGAGAGAGATAGTGTGTTTGTGAGATTCTGTGTGAAAGAAAGAGAAATAAAGAGAGAGTGTGTGTGTGTGGGTGTCTCAGTGATGGCATTTGTTAGTGTGTGTGTTTTGCTGTGTGCGATTTTGTGTCTGTGTATATTGGGGTGGGCCCAGCTGTATCGTAAAATAAAAGATATCGAGGCTGTATAATAAAGTAAATATTTGTATAGATATGATAATTTCAAGGTGAAGCTGAGATTAAGGCTAGCGTTCTGGTTTCCCCCGCTGCATGAATGGAGTCAGGGTCCTTCCTCTATCAGACACACCATCCCTCTTTTGACTCATCCTAAGCCTTGTTCCTCATCCTCCTCTTCCAGCGCCTCCGCCTTCCAACAGATGTTGAAGAAATTAGGCAAGCAGCAGCCATAACGAGCCAGGAGTAGTTTCACACAGTGCAAACAATAGAAGGTTTTACCAGTGGTGCTTATAGGGGGAAAAATGTTGGACCCGTGCAGAAATTCAATTACACTATGATTGAGTGTTGACATTTCTGAGGCCGAACGACAGGAAATTCATTAAAAGTGGAGCTGCTTGGTCGGGGGGGGGGGGGGGGGGGGGGGTTTGTAAAAGAACCCACCAGTTCGTGGTGATTATGGAGCGGATGGCTGCGCGGGTCAGGCCAGGGTTCTTAGAGGCAATCGTGGATATTTAGAGGAACCAGAACCGCTGTGCGTTTCGTATTGATTTGAAAATCATCCACCGGGGAATAAGTCAAATTCACATCTGTACTCAGGACGCCGTTGTACAGCGGTTTAGAAAAGAAAAAGCGCCTGTGTTTCCTGTGAGAGCGAGAGTTAGGGGAGGGGGAGAGTTCCTGAATAATGTGAGGTATTGATTTTGACACGCATGGTATTGTAATAAGCAAATCTGCCAGTGCGGTCATGCGAGCGAAAAAAGAACAAGCCAGGAGCGTTTATAAGCAGATTATGACATCCTTCTAATCATTACTGTGAGCTTTAATACCGCAAAGGTTAGGTCAACATTTAAACGGTTACTACTTAGACTGTGGGAGCAGAGTGGATGTGAATCGGTTTTTCGGTTGCCGGCATTCAGTTGGAGCTTATATTAGTTTTGACCACAAAACTGAATCTTTTTTAGTTTTGACCACCCCCAGTTGTTTATGATATCATGGCAGTCAGTAAACCTGAGCTGGACTATCTTTTACTTGGTATTTGTTCTGTTCGATTCTGTTTAGTTCAGTTCTAGTCCATTCCAGGAAATTAATTATGTTTGTTCTTTTCTCTTCTATTCCATTTTGTTCCTTTTCAGTATTTGTTCTCGTTTGTGGGATTTGCGTTCTGTTCAGTTCATTTCCGGGGCGTCCCACGAATCCGTCCCGTTTTGTTCCATTCCTTCTGTCGTGTGCTGTTCTTATTCCGTTTCCTTAAATGTCGTTCCGTGTGTGTTCTGCGGGAGGCAGAGCGTCAGGGTCCTCTGAGTTACCCCCTCTCTCGGATCTTGACAAACCCCCCCTCCATCTGGAGCAGGACGCGGAGCCCTCGTCCGCGGAACGAGCCGGAATCACGCTCGGGCCGCGGACATTAAGCGCTCCCAGGACGTGGGAGCACATCTGCGACGTCCTGTCCGTCCATAAACGTCTTAACTGCCTGCGGCGAGGTTGTTAACTTGTTTATAAATGGTCATCCTTCGTTTGGTTTTTTAAGTGCGCTCTCAGGGGCGTGCTACGGACCAGGTGACAGTTTATTTGACCCGACCTGAAGTGAACACAGGTACACCGACGCCGTCGTCCCAGAGAGGGTGAGGCTTCACTCAGGGCCCCTGGTAGCCCTCCACATTTCAATGCTTTTCTCATGATTTGTGTTCTCCAGACGAGTATTAACCGTTTGACTTTGAGACCGCTATTACTGTGAAATGTTTTATTGAAAGAAGACTTTGATGAGAGCAAACGGAACAATTATAGAAAACAAACCCGAAACGTACTGATGAAAAGTCGGGTTTTGACGTAAATCTGACATTTTATTACAGCTGTATTTATACACCTTAAACTAAACACATTGCTGTTTCGAATATACAAATGGAACGCCGAAAATCTCATCCAGATGTTAACCTTTCGGAGCGCTAGCATGTTTGCTAAGTCCCTGGCACTGTTAACTTTCGGTTTCACTTCTGCTGTTTAACAGTTAATACTTTGATTTCAAACCCGTCAACTCTGTCAGCCATGTTGGAGTGATTAAAAACAGGCCTTCTTTCTATATAAATGATCTCTCTCTCTCTCTCTCTCTCTCTCTCTCTCTAGCTCTTTCCCTCGCTCATTCTTAATTATTTCTTTTTGAATTCAACTTGAAGCTGAAAAAGGTCAGATTGACCACCAGGATTCGGAGACAACTTTAAGGCAAACAACAAAAAACATACAAAAGTGACCCCAGTAAACAAACCAAAAACAAACAATGAAGCCAGAGGGGGCTGCGCTCACCACTAGCATGTTCTACCTGATGCTGCAGCAATTCCCTGAAAAACAGCAGCATCCGAGGCGAGAGACACCGCGAGTGGAGCGCTTCATGAATATTCTGTAAAGAGCCTATCAAGGGCCCAAAGTCCACTTTTGGTATTTTTCTAATTGATGAAAAGTTCAAGCAATCATTTATTTATCGCCTGGATTCGCCTGGACCTCTCCCAGGGCGGACGATCGGCCGCAACACACAACACAAGTAAATAAGAGGAAGGTGAGGTGGTGGTGGGGGTGGTGGAGGAGGAGGAGGTGGTGGAGGAGGTGGTGGTGGAGGAGGAGGTGGAGGAGGTGGTGGAGGAGGAGGTGGTTGGGGGGGGGACTATTGGGGGAGAGGGTTGCCTGTGTGTGTGTGTGTGTGTGTGTGTGTGTGTGTGTGTGTGTGTGTATTGTGTGTGTTTGTTTATGCACGTGGGGCAGGGGGGGCAGGTGTGGGCCTGTGTGTTGGGGGGGGGGGGGGGGGGTGAGAGAGGCAGCCCTTGGTGTTGGACTGGAACGTACCCTAAGACCTTGTGAAGATGGCTCGCTAACAGATTTTCTGGCGAGGATTTGCAAACTCCACCTCGGCTAACCACAATGGAACCTATTAGCGCTTGCCATTTTTATCCGGACGGCCGAAGGCTTCACGTCTCGGGCAGCGGCAGGGCTAACGGTCTCGGACAGCTCCGCGCGGCGGCCAGAGGGGGGGGGGGGGAGGGGGGTTGGGGGTTCCGCCTCGGCACACCTTTGGGTCCTCCTGGAATCCAATACCTGAGGCCCCCAGTGGCACGGCGCCATTGATTTCTTGTCAGCCAAAGAACTTTTCAGTCCGTGTTGGGGGTCAGGCTCAGAAGGATGCGGAGGGGAGAAGGGGGGGGACGAGGAGGTGGGGGAGTAAGGTGAGGTGAACCACGGAGAGAAAGGGTGAGAGAAATCTTAATTAGAAGTGGGAGGATTTACTGAACCTGGTTACAGGCTTTGGGGATCCGCTCAATGAATCTCATGAAGGGAGGGAGGGAGTGTGTACGTGTGTGTCCGTGTGTGTACGTGTGTGTGTGTGTGTGTGTGAGTGTGTGAGTGTGTGTGTGTGTGTGTGTGTGCGTGAGGGAGGTATTTTCCAGTAAGAATTGAGAGTGCAAGATTAAAAGAGAGTGACAGGCCGAGCGCCGGGCCAGTGAGATGTGATGTTGAGGTTTCACGAGAACGTGTTTTTCTTACCGTCGATTATTTTTTTTGCTGCTCTCCCCCTGCCTCCACCCCCCCCCCCCCCACCCCCCCCCTCTTATGTCAGAGGAGGCTTCACGTTGGGTGAAGGTGGGGCCAATGGGTGGAGTTGCACCGGTGAACTCGTTACAGGGTATTACCCACTAAGAAAACACTTCGCGCTTCTAATTGGCCAATTTAGGAGTGCAGGTGGTCGCCGTGGCCGTGGCCGTGGCCGTTGCCGACAGCTTCTCGCATTTCCTCGCTACGGCAACGCTCTCTCACACGCCCCCCCCCCGCCCCCCCCCTCACTCTGCGTGCGTGCACATAAGGCGCGGGAACAGCCCGGATGGTATAGTACTTAAAACACAGGACTAACTCACAAGACAGGAGACAATGGAAAAATTATAATGTGTCATAAGAATTCATTTTTAGGAGTATATAAAGTATATTATTAATTTCTATTAGAGGGCTTTTTGAGAATTAAAGATTGATTATAAAATACTTATTGTAGTAGTGTTATAGTAAGAGTCATATTTTACAATGTAGGATTTCAGGATAAATGTTGATAGCAATGGTTTTGTATAAAGATTTTTGGAAATAAATAAGCTTTTGGAAATAAAGCTGACACAGAATTTTATTTCACATTACAAAATATTTTGTAAAAATGATAAAAAAAAATGATTTGAATGAGTTGTTCCATAACAGGAATAACAGTTCAAATAAAGAGTAGAATAAAGATTCAAACATTTGAATGAAGAGGGAAGCCGTAAAGCATTCCTCCAGGTCCCAAGCCGGCCCGTGTACGAGAAACAAACCGCTAACAGCATCCTGCCCCTCCAAACCCACAAGGCGCCCTGGTTATTAGTTCACTTTAAGTCAAGCGCTCCTGAGGTGTGTGTGTGTGTGTGTGTGTGTGTGTGTGTGTGTGTGTGTGTGTGTGTGTGTGTGTGTGTGTGTGTGTGTGTGTGTGTGTGTGTGTGTGTGTGTGTATGTGTGTGTGTGTGTGTGTGTGTTAGGGGTCGGGGTGGGGTGGGGGGGGGGGGGTTTGTTGGTAGGAGTCGGTGCATGTGTGAGCACCACATGTGGGCATAAATCTGCAGGCCGGGCGAGGTAGACGATGGAAGCCTCGTGGTATCCCTGTCTGCCCTCGATTTATTTACTGCCCTCAACTATATAAATACATACATATATGTATAAATATAAATATATATATATATATATATATATACATATATATATATTTATTTATATATGAACGCCAGGCCATCTGCGTCCACCATGGATAGCACGACACGCACAAGAACGAGGGAGAATGCCCAATAATTTATGAAAGGAAATAGCTGCGCATTACTTTAGTGTTTTATTATTTTTGTTGCAGCGCTGGGAGGGGGGAGTGGGAGAGGGGAGGGGGAGAGGGAGGGGGGAGGGGGGGAGGGATTGGGGAATGGGTGGGAGGTGGGGGGGGGGGGGGGGGTATTGGGGGGGGAACTGGTGACAACATGTGGTTGCGATTTTATAGGAGAAGCCTGTGAAATATCTAGAGACATGCAGAGGGAAATACATGAACACAGACACACACACACACACACACACGCACACGCACACACACACACACACACACACACACACACACACACACACACACACACACACACACACACACACACACACGGTAGACGAAAGCAGGACACCAGTTTTACTGGGACTCAATGCTGACTCATGATCTATGGATATTTCCTTTATATCCTTCTTTGTGCATTTTTTTATGACGTGTTCACGCAGGGGGAATTACTGGCTAAATTGTATTCCTAGTTTATTAGTATGTTAGTTTGTAAGATAAAGATATAATGTGTAAAATCAATGACCCAGGGCAGGCTTTGTCAGCCTACATTAATGAATGTTATATATATATATTAGTAATGTTTGTAACCTTCTTGAAAGTCCAGCTTGTTGGTTTTAGTACGCTTTACATTTTTTTAAAATAGTAAAGACTAAAGATTGTTTTTTCATAAGAAAACAAATCAAATGGTCTCGCTGAGTTTCCTAACTATACATCATGATGAAATTTACATTTTAAAACTGGCTTTAATTATTTTGTTTCTCATTTTCTCATGTGCTCAATCTGATAATCCAATTTGTAAAAAGTCAAACAGACCGAATACAAATAAAATAACAAATATATATTGTAATTTGACAAAAACTTTTACAAATAATGATGGGTATGGATTGAGTGTGTCTCAGCGTTCACAATGAGTGTGAGATGTGGTGTGTTGAATACGTTCCATCATACAGCCCTGGGGGGCGGAGCCCTTCCCTTCTCCTCCCCTTCCTACATGCTGTCGCTTTAATATCCACAGTCACCGGGGACCATAACAAATATGAAGCATCGTTGCGGGCCGATTAAAAACAAAGAACACAATAACATCTAAAGAAAACAAAAGCAGCTGTCTGGCTCTTGCTTAGAATATCACAAAGGACAGGAAGGAGAAAATCAAAATCAACCACTGCAAGTTTAAAATCGAATGTTCTGTTAGCTCATTTGCATACGAGATGTGATGAATGTCCAGCCCTCAGTTCAGACCTCACAAATGTTCTCTCTGAGGACGGGTTGGTGACTGCAGAGAACATACAAGAATGCAATATGAGATAATAGATCATCAAATAAAAAGTGTCTAATTTTGAATTAATAGAATATCAAACAATAGAATATCAAATAGCATAGAAAACAATTAAATATCCAAGGAATTTACTGTAAACAATAGTATATCGAATAAATTGAATATGAAACAATATCATTTAAAAGGAAAATACAATACAAAACGAGAATACACTAATGCAATACAATATATCTAAATTTAATTATAATCAATAATCTAAATGATAGTCTTGATGGGAATTAACCCTGACAGCCAAAGCATCTTTCATTTGTTAAAAAATATATAGTATATATTCACGGTAGATGTTTCTAGCTCTTTGTTGTAGCATTGTGCATACATTATATACAATATATTCCAGCATATGCTTTTACACTGCTAATATTGAGCTACATTATTTGTCCACATAAGCTTATCATATGTAACCACTATAATATATAGTTTGAGTTTGTTCTTATTGAAAAATATTTATCTAATCTCCTTTTTATTTTTAATTCTTATCAATGTCTAAGTGAGATTGCAGGACCCATCATGTAATAAAAATATATATTTGGATTTTACAAATGTATACAATAAGCTTTATTATGACTCATAATTAATTTAATTTAATTTACAATGTAATCTATGTTATGTTTCTGATATAAACAATATGTAGACGTATTCAATTTGTAAGTATGGACATTAAAATAAGTTTTGGAATCCCTGTTTTCACACATACAGACACACGCAACCAGACACACACACACACACACACGCACACGCACACACACACACACACACACACACACACACACACACACACACACACACACACACACACACATACACACACACGTTCTATGTAAGCA
>NW_026613575.1:7500-27500 GCF_026213295.1 Gadus chalcogrammus
GAAATCCTTCAGACCCTCGTCGCCGACCGACATAGCCGACGTTCCCACCGCAGCCCCACATTAAACCGACCTCGCCCATCAACGCACAACGATCCCGAAGAGTGCTCTCCAGCAAGGCACTAAAAACGACAACTGCTCCCCCCCCCCCCCTGCAAGCCCCCCGACAACTCGTTGAGGACAGAGCACGGCACTTTTTAATGACCCCCGTGGGACTCGCCAACCCGGCGGTGGAATCAAAGTTAAAACAAACGAAGTGAAGAGAGAGAGGGGAAGCACGCGCAGAGTGGTGCTGGGTGGGGGGGGGGGGAGGGGGGGAGAACACCGAGAGGGAACTGTATCTCCAGAGTCTATCGGATCCACCTGAAGGCACACACACACGGCACGCACGCATACACACCATCCAACAGACACACACACACACACACACACACACACACACACACACACACACACACACACACACACACACACACACACACACACACACACACATACGTGCACGTATGCAAGTGCGCATGCACAAACACACGCAAACAGACACACACAGAAGCACAGAAACGATCCAACAGACACACACACACACGTGTGCACACACACACACCCGGATCCTCACTACCGCTGTCGAGATCGCTCACCGCTGAGCCATTACCTCCTCCTCCGCTCCTCCACCTCCTCCACCTCCTCCACTTCTGACTGCGCTTTGTTCCGCGGCTTCTCTAAGCGCGGCGGAGGGGTGTCACACCGGGACGAATTAAAGCAGCGGTAATGGGGTTACGTCGCGGAGACGGAGGTGCTGGCTGTCCCACTCCTCCTCTTCCTCTCTCCCTCTCTCTCTTTGTGTCTCTGTAACTCTCTCTCTCCCTGTATTCATTTCTCTTTCCTCCTCCCGCTGTTTCTCTCACGCCTCGTTCCTCCTCTGTCCCTCCCTGACACAAAACACCCTCTTTATCTATGTGTCTCTCGGACTCCCTCTCCCCCTCTCGCACTCTGTCTCCCGTCTCTCTGTTTGAATAGAGGATAGAAGCTTTTGTCTCTCTCTCGTGCTGTAATCAGAAAGGTATCACCCCCCCCCACACACACACACACACACACACACACACACACACACACACACACACACACACACACACACACACACACACACACACACACACACACACACACACACACACACACACACACACACACACACACACACACAGAGGGAGATAGCATTGTTTTGGTGGCGGGGCTGGGGCTGGGGGTGGAGGTGGAGGTGGTGGAGGAGTTAAGTAATGTGAGCGCAGGAGCGTGACCGATCACTACGCGCGCGAGGCGACAGCTAAATAAAATCCCTCCTCCCGCCAGTTGTTCATAGATGTGCAGCTGCTTGGGGTCTGTGGCAGTTTGATTGGACCGCGGCCGTCTCGTCGTGGAAACAGACAACAACCGACAGGTGGGGAGTCGAGAACGAAACAGGGGTGGGATTCAAAATGGTGGGAGCAAAGGGGACGGGTGGAAAGCCAACTTCAAGCCTTCCCGGATCGGGGGGGGGGGGGGGGTTGCGTGCGAGAGCTTCAGGGGTGAGCTGGAGGCCGGTTGGACGACAAGGGAGAGAGGGGAGAGAGGGGTGAGACACGGAAGGCAGCACACTCTCAACAAGTCGCTCTTTTGTGGCCTCTTTCTTCTCAGCACTTCTTAACGCAGGGGTTTCCAGTCGGGGTTTCTGGTCGCTTAGCGAACTCTCTCAGGCCTCCACGGACCTTCTTCGAGGGGAGAGGTTCTGTCTGCCTTTATAGACGGAAAACTGGCTTGTAGCCTCATGGCTGGCGGTGTTACCTCAGTGCCAGCCTTCAGCAGCAGGTGGACAGGTTAAAACTGAAGGTTAGTACCTTCATCCAGAGCAGGGGTCACCAACCTTTTATGAACCTGAGAGCTACTTCATGGGTACTGAGTCATACGAAGGGCACACAGTTTGATACCCTCTTCTGAAATAACAAATTTTCTCTGTTTGCCTTTAGTTATACAGTATATTATTAATATTGATTATTGATGCTCATCTATGTGAAGAAACTCACATAGATGTTAATGATTTCTCACAATAATTATCAACAATGTCTTAAAAAAGGTGGGAAAGTGTTGTTAAAGAATGAGTTGTGCTAGTTTCAGAACAGGCCTGCGGGCCCCTCATATAGTCCTTGCGGGCGCCCTGGTGCCCGCGGGCACTGTGTTGGTGACCCCTGCTCCATAGTCTGTCTGTCAGGGACCGGACGCTGTCCATGGTGCTGATACCCTTCTCCCTTAAAGGAGGTCGTAGAACTCCCACCTCCATAGTTTATATAGCAGTGTTTCCCATACAGAGACCAAGGTGTGGCCCAGCGCCACAGAACGATCACCGAGCGCCAAAAATGAATTCCTTTTTTTCTTCTTTTTTTTTACGCGATTTTGAAATATAAATAGCGTTCCGTTCAATAGTTATAAGCTTATAAAAAAATCTGGCAATCCTACAATATATATTACAAGAGTGCAAATATGACCCAAACAGAAATGGTGTTACAAAATGCAGGAATGGTTTCTATAAGAATATCAGCGAGTTTAGTTTTTGCGGCATCAATAAGTACAGTATTGGTCCGATATTAAACACGCACACAAGGTAACAGATATTGATGTTTTCAATTCCATTCGCAGCGCTGGTCTTTGATCGGCGTGTGTTCATGAACCCCTCAGACGCCTCTATACCCGAGTGGTAGAGCTGGGGTCTGGGGCGGCTGCAGAGAGAGGCCCTGTGTACATCGCTGCCATAACCCAGACTCCCAACGCCCACATAAAGCCTAGGTAGGAAAATAATTGTAGCTAACTGCAATACAAATGAAAAGGAGGCTTTACCAAAATGAAAAATAAAGAAAGCAAACGGTACTGTGTGGTTATAAATAAAATAATAATAACTGAAATAATCAAAATAAACAAAGATTATTGAGTGTTTTTTGTTGTCCCTACTTAAGGCTAAAACTAACATTGGAACTTATCGAAACGAACCAATCAAAAACTAAGCTTTTAAAAAAATAATAATAATAGGAAACTGGCTTTAAAAAACAATTTAAAATAAACTTAATTCAAAAACAAAAAGTCAAAAAACTAAATAAATGTGAAACTAGAAGCTTGTCAACCACTGGCACCAGACGCACACCCACACACACACAAATAACCCCCCCATCACACACACACACACACACACACACACACTCACACACACACACACACAAACCCCCGCACACACACACGCGCACATCCACCCCCCACACATACACCCCCCACCCACATCACACACAAACACACTGCAACACACACCCGCACACACGCAGGCACGCACGCTCACGCGCACACACACACACACACACACACACACACACACACACACACACACACACACACACACACACACACACACACACACACACACACACACACACACACACACACACACACTCCATCCATGTGTGTTCCTCCAACCCTTGAGGAACACACACACACAGTGTGTGTGTGTGTGTGTGTGTGTGCGTGAGAGGGCGTGAGGGTGTGGGGGCCGGTGCTGCAGGTGCTGTAATGGTGGCCCGTTCTTCACCTGCCACCCTCATAACCCCGGCAGTTGGCTGACCCCGCAGGGCCCATAGTGACCCCTGCTGGGGTCTCTGGGTTTACACCGGGGGCCCCGAGGAGATGGAGAACAGGTCTCCGGCCTCGGGCGAGAGCAATGGCCGAGAGAGAGGGAGAGAGAGAGAGAGAGGGAGAGGGAGAGAGGGAACATTAGTGGCCATGACCAAACTCGTGCCTCCTGAAATGAAACACACTTTCACCGTTACCGCGGCAATCTGGAGAATTGACTTGGCTCTCTCTTGGTGGGTGGCGTTCGGGGAAAGGTGTCTCGATTTGCTGTGTTCTCTCTTTTTCCACAGTTGAGGGTGCGGGCGCGAGTCAGAAGGCTCTGAGATGTGGTGGGTTGGCAGATTTAGAGAATGATTGCCTGGAATAGTTTTGACTTCTACAGTTCTTTGTGAAATTGATGCACAAGGATTGATGGATGAAATGCTTGGCAAGTGAAAATCCGACTGGAAACTTAAACAATAATAGCGCGTGTGCGTGTGGGGTGTGTGTGTGGGTAGGTCTGCGTGTGTCAGGCTGTGAGGGGTGTGTGTGCGTGTGTCTACGGGATGTGTGCGTGTGTGACCGGATGTGTGTGTGTGTGGGCCTTTTGAGTGTGTGTGCGCATGTGCGTTGGCGTGTGCGTTTGCCTGTGGGTGTGTGGGTGGGCTTCAGGGCTCACACAAGTTGACGTGCGTCCCTTCAAATTTCTCAACCCATCTTCTGCGTTTCTGAAGCATTTACTCCTCCGACGCCGCTGAGCCCGTTTATGAGCTGTGGGAGGGGGGCGGGACTCTATCCTCCACATGCTGGTACGAGAGCGTACCACCACCGCCGCCGCCGCCGCGGCCCGGGCCTGACGTGACTGTTTCCCCGGGAGAGGGGAGGCAGTGGGGATAAATATTTCATGGTGGACCTGATGTGATTTCTGCTTCTGGGCTGTCAGCTCTCCTCAGCGGGGCCGTGGTCTGAGGGGCCAGTAGGCCGCCGCCGCCGCCGCCGCCGCGCTCCCCCTCCTCCCAGCAGCCTCTCTGCCTCCCTCTCTCTCCCCCCCTCACCCCACCGCGGTGCGGGAGACAGAGAGGGGAGGAACATCTGTCTCATTACCGCAACCCCTGCTTCACCGCTGTCCTCCTTCCGTCTCCACTTCCCTTCCTTCCATCCCTGCTTACTTTGTTTGTTTTTTATTGCGTTTGTATTTGCGTTGTGTTCTGCTTTGGTTCCTCTATTTTTAATGGCTGCTGTCTTCATTCCTGACTCCTTTCTTCCTTATTTCCCTCCTTCCATCCTTCCTTCCTTTCTTCCTACTTTCCTTCCTTCCTTCCTTCCTTTCGCTCTGTCCTCCTTCCTTCCTTCCTTCCTTCCTTCCTTCCTTCCTTCCTTCCTTCCTTCCTTCCTCCTTCCTTCCTTCCTTCCTTCTTTCCTTCCTTCCTTCCTTCCTTCCTTCCTTCCTTCCTTCCTTCCTTCCTTCCTTGCTTTCTTCTCCACTTTCTTCCCCACTTTCTCCCTCCTTCCCTCCCTCCTCCTCTCCCATCTTGCGTTTCTTCTCGACCAGACCGGTTGTATCCGGTTAAACATCTTAAGAACAGTTATGATACAACTGGGACCGCAGTCACAGATAGTGACCCGGCACCCCGGTGCTTAAGGGCGTGGTCGCTGACCTCCTCTACCGAGGGGTCCTAGTGCCTATCACGTAACGGGTGAGCGATGGCCGCCCCCGACCTGCTGAGAGCAGCAACGGCCGCCTTACCTCTCCATAAAGCACCCTGATTGGTCGGCTCGGGGGGCACGCCGCGGAGACACATGAGGATGAACAATGCCGTGGAAAAATCCAACTGGCATTTTTATGTTTTCTGTATTTTTGGTAATTCTTGTATCACTGGTGTGTGTGAGTTTTTGATGAAGCAGGATAGCTCTAGCTAGCTGATTAGCTCCAGCTAGCGTTTAGCTCTAGCTAGCTGATTAGCTCCAGCTAGCGTTTATCTCTAGCTAGCTGATTAGCTCCAGCTAGCGTTTAGCTCTAGCTAGCTGCTTAGCTATTGCTCGCTCTTTAGCTCTAGCTAGCTGGAGTCTCACCTGGTTGATTTGGGATCACTATTGTTGTTCCTGGTTTAATTCTTGTTCGTACCGGTCTCCACTGGTACTTACTGGTATCTACTGGTACGGGCGAGGGGCTGAACAGGTGTATCATACAGTACTTCACAGACTCCTTTGTAATTGTACGTAATTATCCAGCATACGGAATACAATGTGCTGTTGCAAATAACCAGGGGTCGCTTTGTGTACAGTGTGTTCAGTGTGTATGTGTGTGTGTGCATGTTCAGTGTGCGTGCGTGTGTTTGTGCGTTTGTTTGTGCACATGCCTTCTGTGTCTTTTCATCATTTCTTTTTTGATGTATATAGCTTTTTAAGTATTTAGGCTTTTACGCAAGTGTGTGTGTGTGTGTGTGTGTGTGTGTGTGTGTGTGTGTGTGTGTGTGTGTGTGTGTGTGTGTGTGTGTGTGTGTGTGTGTGTGTGTGTGTGTGTGTGTGTGTGTGTGGAGGGGGGGTTCAGTGTGTGGGTTCAGTGTGTGTGTGTGTGGGGGGGGGTTCAGTGTGTGGGCTCAGTGTGTGTGTGTGTGTGTGTGTGTGTGTGTGTGTGTGCGAGCTTGTGTATGTGTTTGTGTGTGGGCTTTTTATGTGCACTTGCACGAGCTTGTGTATGTGTTTGTGTGTGGGCTTTTTATGTGCACTTGCACATACCTTCCTTGTTTTTTATCATTTGTGTTTTGATATATGCAGCTTTTTAAGTAATAAGGCTTTGGCGTGTATGTGTGTTTCTGTGTGTGTGTGTGTGTGTGTGTGTGTGTCCCTCTAAACACCTACATCACCGTGTACATGGGGGGCGAGCGCCTACAGCCGGGGGGGTTGCGGTGTGTGTGGGGGGGGGGGGGATGGTCGCCACGGCTGTTAAACGAATAATCTCTCATCTGGAAAGCGGCAAAAAAAAAAAATGCAAGCTGTGCTCTTTGTAGAGCGTAGAGAAGCACGGCGGCGACTCTGTAGCGCGGCACGCTGTAGCGCGGCACGCTGTAGCGCGGGGCTCTGTAGCGCGGCGCTCTGTAGCGCGGCACTCTGTAGCGCGGCGACTCTGTAGCGCGGCACTCTGTAGCGCGGCGCTGGGACGACATAGCCTTAAACTAGCGGCGGGACGCGGGGCGCGGGCCGCTGATATGATCAGTGGAACCTTTAGTGGACGTAGCGCCCGGCCCCTTCAAGGGCAGCGCCCCGCGGCCCCTGGTACCCGGATTGGTTACCGCCCGCACTCTGGAGGATCGGGATAATGAGCTGGCCCCTGTCAGAGAGGGCCCCCTAGAGCGGGGGGGAGGGGCAGGGAGAGGGGGAGGTATGGGGGGGTGGGGTAAAGACGGAAGGAAAGAGTAAGGGAGGAGGGGGGAGGGAGCGAGGGGGGAGTGAGCGAGGGGGGAGTGAGGGAGAGAGAGAGAGAGAGAGAGAGAAGGGAGGGAGGGAGAGAGGAACGGAGAATAAAAAATGAATGAAAATATTAAAGGGGGAGGGATATGAACGGGGGACAGGAAGAGGAAAGGGAATAAAAAGAAAGGAATGAAAGGAAGAATGAAAGAGAAACAAAGTGAGCGATATTCACACATTGTGACCGAGCACACGGAGGAAGACGTGTTTTAATCTTAGTCAACAACGTGATTCCCACGTGACAATTCAAACTCTTTATTCTTTTCCAAACTGATTTTGTCATCGCCGGTCGATCTTGTCCCAAACTGATTTGATGTCTAATCCCTAAACAAGCACTTTTCTTTTCTCATTCAACTGCTGTTTCCTATAATCCAATTAAGCACAAAAAGGAAAACAAAAATGACACCGCAGCTCCACACAGCAACGGCCTGATTTAGCATTTTAAATTACACTCCTAATTATTTCTGCTTTGTTTAATTTCGGAAGCCTTCTCGCCTTGAGCCTTCATTAACTTCTGACCTTGACTCTGGCGGCTTGATCCGGTTCTATCTGGTTGTGTTGTTTAAATGATCAAAGTACCGTAGCTGTAGTGTTTGTCTGTGTGCGTGTGTGTGTGTGTGTGTGTGTGTGTGTGTGTGTGTGTGTGTCTGTGTGTCTGTGTGTCTGTGCGTATTTATTTATAAATATAAATACATATTTGTGTGAGTGTGCCTGTCTGTTTGCATTTTATTTATGCATAGAAAATATATAAGCATGTGTGTGCGTGCATATTTATTGATATTTTTATATACACACATATTGAGGAAGTGTTGAGGAAGTGCTTTAAAGTAATGGAGAGACTGAGGTGGGGAGAGAGAGAAAGAGAGAAGTGGGAGATGTATGTATTCAATGGGCTGTGGAACACACACACACATTGTTGTACGCACGCACAAACACACACACACGCACGGACGTGCACGCTCGCATTCATGAGCAAACAAGCACACACACACACATGCATTTGTGCGTGCACACACACACATGCACGCACACACTCACGCAAGCACAAGCGCGCATTCATCTGCACACACACACACACACACACACACACACATGCGCATTCATGCACACAGCACACTTACACACATGCATATGCATACACATGCACGTTTATTTACACACACGTGTGGGGGGGGGGGGGTACTGTTCCGAGACTGGTGTCACCGTTTGCTTCGGTTTTGCTTCATCAACATAATTTTCTTTAATTTGTGTTTAGATTTTCCATTTATTATTAAAACAGGGAAAAACTTGAATTACTTGGCTTCCAGCAGAGCATCGAAACATAAACAGTTTTAAACTCTTGATAACATCAAATGTAAAATAATAATTTAATCACGACATTTACAAAAAATGCTTAGATCATCATCGAATGGCAAACTAAATAGGAACGCTTGAAACGATGATATATTAAAACCGGAGTTAAAGTGTGACAGGGCTACGTGTCTCCCAGTCTGCATTAACTGAACGAGCATTGAGGTAGTTCTTATTAGCCGCAGACCGGTCTCTCCCATCGTGGGAGGAGCAGGGGGGAGGTCAGATGGAGGGGAGAGGTGAAGGGATTGTAGTGAGGGGGAAATGCTCAACGGCAGTTAACAAACACACTGACAACTGACACAATTTAAATGACAACGACATGTCCGTACGAGATTTGCGCAAACCTGCACTTACCAACAATGATGTGATCCTGGTTCATCCGTTGGTTTGTCCCGTGTTGCAGACCTCTGACATGAAAAAGCTCTGCATGCAAATTTTGCTGTTCTGTAAACATGTCCCACAAATTGTTAAATTCATCACTTTTGCTGAGCCAGGGCCTTCACTCATTTAATTAGAAGGGAGTAATGTACACCATGCATCAAACGCAATTACTCTGACCGGTAACCGCGGTGACGGGCGTGGCGATGTCTCCCCACCTGGGCAGTACAGGTGGTGAGACTAACCCAAGTGGGAGAGGGTGTTGGGTTCCGATTGCCGTTGTCCCCTAGATCTGTTGGAGGAGGGGTGCAGGTTCAAGGGGGTCCGAGGTTGTCGTGAAGGGGGAGGCAGATTTGGGCTGTGGAACGTCACGCGAGGAACTTGGAGTGGGGCGAGGGGAAGGAGAGAGTGGGGAGGGAGGGAGGTTAAGAGAGAGGGGGAAGGGATGAGAAAGGAGAGGGTGGATGTGGAGGAGAGAGAGGGAAGGCAAGGAGACAGGAGAGGAGAAGAGGATAAGAGCACAAGAGGGAGGAGTGAGGGAGTTGACGGAGGTTTGTGCTACAGGGTGTTAGCCATTTAGGCAAGGGATAGAAGGTTCTTTCGGTACTGGGACGATGGCGGTCTGTTTTTTGGCAGGCGGGGACTGATGACTGGTTCAGGGAGAGGTTGAACATAGAGGCTGGGCTCCCCCTCTACCTGGTCGGTGCGCCCTCACATGAATACCGTCCGGCCCGGGTGACTCCTTTTAAAAGCTCTCCTCTCGTCAGCCGTTGTGAGGGAGTGACGTGGTCCTGGTCCTCAGCGCCACAGTGAGAACGGGCTCGCTCCTCTCAGCCTGGGGCTGACTCCGGGAGCCCGTAGCAGAGCTAACCGTCCCAGAGAAACCTGTCTGAGGCGTTTTAGTGGATCGCAGGTCCGGCACTTTGAACATTTTCTTGAAACCCGTCTTCTCTGCCTCAAAGAGCAGTCTCGAATCAGGGGAAAGACGGAATGTGGCTCAGGAGGTAGAGCGGGTTGGCTGGTAACCGGAAGGTTGCTAGTTCGATCCCCGGCTCCTCCTAGCTGCGTGGCGAGGTCTCCTGACGAGCTGGCTGTCCTGCGTGGTTGACACCGCCGTCGGTTTGGGAATGTGTGCATGAATGGGTGAATGTGACGCGATATTGTAAATCTGCCGCAATCACCGCGCTGATGAACTCTTTTGAAAACCGCCCCGTATTGTTGCCTGAAGGCCAGAGGGAGGGCTCGTCTCTGATTGGTCGCCGTTTCATTTGTCCACCTGGTCAAATGAAACGGCTGTCTCATCCACGTGTTCACTGGAGACGTGGCTGCCTCTCACTCCGTTGTATCAGCCTATAGAGGAAGTCTCAGCAGAGGGAGGGGCCGTGCAGCCGAGGGGGTGAAAGAGTTTCCTGGGGTCAAAGGTCAAATTATTAATAGCAAGCCCCATAACGACGAGTTGTATGCGGCCGTGTATCAAGTGCACTCGCCGCCATAACTGTGTCTCAGAGTCGGCCAGCGTCGATTACTTTATTTTAATATTTTCCCCTCGTTAATTCCTGTATATACGCTATCGTTAACTTTCTTTATTAAGTCATTAATAATATATTTTATTAAGTCATTAATAATATATTTTATTAACTGTACAATAACTGATTATGTGTAATTATATGTATTTATTAATGTATACAATTATATATATTGTATATATACACACACACACACACACACACACACACACACACACACACACACACACACACACACACACACACACACACACACACACACACACACACACACACACACACAGCTCAGACACACACACACAGCTCAGACACACACACACACACACACAGCTCAGACTATCGCTGAATCATCAGACGGATGGATGTGGCAGGCATGATCATTTAGTGACGATGGTGGTGATGATGATGATGATGATGATGATGATGATGATGATGATGATGGTGGTGGCCGCGGCCGCTGTGCTGATGTTGACCTGATTCTGTAGGATTCAGTGAGATCATCGGCTGTTATTACGTCAATTACATGGCTACACCACCCCTATTTGACAAGCTACCACGCTACATCCATATATGTATGCACTCTACATCCATCCACTTGGCCTATATCCATTATGTGCTGTCATGGCGTAACGTTAGCGCTAGCGTTAGCGGCAACCAGGGGGTTTAGCCTGACGCATCAGTGTAGTCCTTTGCCAACAAAGTTAAAGATGTTTTCCCCACCATACTGATGGCTAATGATGATGACACGTCATTAGCATTAGCTTCCGTGTGCAAGTGCGCGTGTGTGTGCGTGTGTGTCTTTGTGTACGGTGTGTGTTATCGTCTCCCCTTCTTGTGTACACACACAACAAGCGTGCGTCTTCGACGGCTGGCTGCAGTTGGCAGACGTTTGTTGGCGTCGGCGCTAGCCGCCAAAGCTAGCTCTCCGCCGAGGCTAGCTAGCCCCGCGCAGACCTCCGTTTGGCCTTGCTCCCCCGGCTTTGATTTCACACGTCGGAGAGACAAAAGAAAAGAGGAGAGGCGGGAAAAAAAAAAAGAAAGAGGGCCGCTTTGAACGCAGCAATCTGCCAGAGCTCGTTTAAATTATTAACCGCAAGATTAGAGAGGGAAGGGGGAGGGAGAGGGGAGAGGAGAGAGTGTGGAGAGAGGGGAGAGCGTGAGGGAACAGCGGGGAGAGAGGGAGAGGGTAAGGGGGGAGAGTGAGGAGAGGGAGGAGAGGGAGGACAGAGGGGGGAGAGGGAACTGTGGGGAGAGGGTGAGGGGAATGAGGGCCCAGCGGGGAGAGAGTCCACATGGTACAGCCATGCGACCAGGATGCTGGAAGCCCCGTCCAGGGTGGGTTAGGTGGTCCGGGCCACACTGTACGGAACACCCCCTGCTGGGCACCGGGCAGCAGCTCAGACGAGCCCCCCCCCCCCCTCCCGGCTGTCTGGAGCCGGGTGCTCCGTGTGACGCGCTGTTGTTCTGTTTGTGATGTTCTCCTTTAATTAGATTCAATTAACTCCGGGCCTGCGTGACACCGGGCTGAGGGGAGACGGGGCGGAGTCTGGCTCTCAAGTCGGAGAACAGTGGCTTCTTGATCTCCGTTTCGTCTGACAAAACAAAGGAATCAAACGGAGAGCACATGCGGCGCGTCTTCAACCGGGAAAAAATATTTTATTTATTGTGTTTTGAGTATTTTATAAACTTCCCCTACGCTAATCCAATTAGGCTCTACTTTGCGTCACACTTCTGAGGCGGCGCTGCCTGTGCTTTTTCCCTAACTTCTTGTTGCGGTTGGGATCCGGTGTCGTGTCTCTGCGGGTGGCCGACTTGTGTCAGTGTGCGCCTGTTTTTTGGGGGGCGGAGGGGTGGGAGCCCAACAGGGCCCCGCTTTGAGTCCAGGTCAGCGAGCCGCTGTCTGAGACGCTGGTTGAGTCGGGAGACTGACTGAGACGCTGGTTGAGTCAGGTGTCTCCTGCATCTATTTGGCCCCGGTGTGTTTAGAAAGACGCTATCATGCCAGTGTTGTCTGAAGGACCTGGGGAAAAGATCTCCTTCTTTTTCGCTTTCTCCCTTCAACTCCTACATGGCAATCTTACCGTCTTTGTGAAAAAATGGCTCTATCAAAGGGAATCAGAAATATTGGAGTTGTTTGGCGTTGAATGCTAGCAACGCTTGTTCTCTCTCTCTCTCTCTCTCTCTCTCTCTCTCTCCCTCTCTCCCTCTCCCTCTCTCCCTCTCCCTCTTCCTCTCCCTCACACCACGCCGTTGACATCTCCAGCACCCTGCGCCCGCAGCACGCGTCAATGGAGGAGGGGAGTGGAGAGAGGGGGAGGAGAGAGGAGGGGGAGAGAAGGAGGTTAAGAGAGAGGGGGAGGGGAAGAGAAACGAGAGGAGGAGAGGGGCAGGGGGGGGGAGGGTGAATGGGGAGGAGAAAGGGGAGGCAAGGAGACAGAGGAGAGGAGAGGGTGATAAGAGCATAGAGGGGGAGGAGAGAGGGGGAGGACAGAAGAGGGGGAGAGATGGAGAGACGAGAGTAGGGGGAGGAGGGAAGAGGAGGATGGAAGAGAGGGGGAGGAGAGGAGAACGTGGGTGGGGAGAGAAGAGGGGGATGGAAGAGAGAGAGAGAGGGAGGGAGGCCGAGTGGGAGGATGATTCACGCGAGGACCTATGAACAGCATTTAGAAAGAAAAAAAAAAATGTAAATCTGGAGTCGGCCATGTTCGTTAATGTCACGGATGTCCTGGGACCGGGGCGATAAGGGGGAGACGGGGGTGGGGAGCGTGGGTGTGGGGGAGGGAGGGGGGAGGCGGGAGGTCATCCGCGGAGGAGGGAGGTCGCGGCGCAGCCACGGGTGCTCCCGGCAATTAAAAGGCAGCGCGGCGGCGCGGCGGCGGCGGCGGCGTCCCGCGAGGTGCTAATTCCCCAGATCAGCTGCTGTAATGGCCTCGCGTAGCCCCCCTCACTCAGCCTGCCCCCTCTGATGTCTAAACACCCCCGGGGACTTCATCAGTAACCCCCCCCGACAACCACACACACACACACACACACACAGGCACGCACACTAACGCACGCCGGGCCCCAGCCCCCGCCGCCCGTACAACCCATCAAACCCACACACACAAATAACCCCACCGCCTCCTCCCCCACCTCCTCCCCCCCCTCTCTCTCTTCTCTGCTCTCTTCTCTTCTCTCCTCTCCTCTGCCTCCCCCCCCTCCCCCCTCCCCCCCCCCAGCTGGGAACCTCCCCCTCTCCCGTCTGAGCGCCTGCCTTGGCTCTCATCGCGCTCAAAGTAAACAGAGTGGCGCGCGAACAGGACCATACTGATACACAGAGAGAGAGAGAGAGAGAGAGAGAGAGAGGACCCGCGATCCAGTGAGCGAGAGAGACCCTGGACCCAGTACCGCTACGCCCGGACGCTACACCACCCTTCCTCCACCACCAACGCCGCCGCCGCCGCCGCCTCGGTCCGACGACTTCGTCTTCGACCTCCTTTTTGCGAGGAAAAAAAACCCCAGAGCGAGCTCCAGAACAAAAGACAACAATCACAGCAGACAGAGAGCAAGGAGAGAGAGGGGAGAGAGAGAGAGGAGGAGAGAGAGAGAGAGAGAGAGAGACAGAGAGGAGGAGAGATAGGGAGAGAGGTAGGGCTGGAGAGAGAAGGGAGAGGAGGGGGGGGGAAGGAAGTGATTCGCTGTCCCAGAAGGATAAAGAGAGATACGCCTGAGGAAGCGAGAGAGAGAGAGAGAGCCAGTGCGAGGGAGAAGGAGAGAGAGAAGTAGCAAAGCAGAGAGAGAGAGAGAGAAAGGGAGCGAGAGAGAGTAGGAGCAAGCGAGCGAGAGAGAGTAGGAGCAAGCGAGCGAGAGAGAGAGAGAGAGAGAGACAGAGAGAGAGAGAGAGAGGCAGTGTGAGCGAGCGAGAGAGGCGCTGAGGATCTCCCTGCTAAATGCGCAAAGCATCCCGTTTCCACGACATCGCGCTGAGCTCCATGGCAAACTCTGGCTGCCTGCTGCTCTCTGGTTCAGGGATGCTACCTCACTCTCTCCAGTGTCCCCCTGCGTTCCTCTACCTTCCCGAGGTAAGACCCCCCCGCCCCCCTCTCTCTCTCGCTCTTTCCCCCTTCTCCCTCCGCATCCCTCTCTTACCGTCCCGGTCGCTGCCCGCCGCGCTCCCCGGCCACACGTGACGGTCCTCCGTGTGCTTCGCCCCGGCGTGTGTACGCGTGTATCGTACCCCCCTCCCCCCTCCTCCTCCTCCTCCTCCTCCTCCTCTACTCTGTGATCTTGAGCCTCCTCATCCTCTCCCTCTTCCTCGTTCTTCTCTTCATGAGGACGAGGAGGGGGGGGGGTTGAAGATGCCTCCTTCCTTTCCTCTTTCTTACTCACTCCCTCGCTCTCCTCCTCCTCCTCCTCCTCCTACTCCTCCTCCTCCTCCTCCTCCTCCTCCTCTTCCTCCTCCTCCTCCTCCTGCTCCCTGTGGTAGCAGTGTGGTCTGCCGGGGTGTCGGGGGCGCTGGTGTAATCCTGTGAGTGAGTGCGGAGCGTGCCTCAGCACGGCTTCGTCTCGCTGGGGTCTTCCTCTCGTCTGGGAGTCGGCCGCTGCTGACGGCCGAGTCGCTCTGCTCTTCGCTCTGCTCTTCGCTCCGCTCTTCGCTTGTTTTTTTTGTTTTTTTTGGTTTAGACCTTTTTTTCTTTCTTTCCTGTCCGTCGGTTAGTGACAGTTGGGTTCCCAACTGCCTCGTAGCATGAGCCGGCTGTGGACACGCGCCCGCTGTCTCTCTCTCTCTCTCTCTCTCTCTCTCTCTCTCGCTGTCTCTCTCTCTCTCTCTCTCTCTCTCTCTCTCTCTCTCTCTCTCTCTCTCTCTCTCTCTCTCTCTCTCTCTCTCTCGCTCTCTCTCTCTCTCCAAGGGGCTCTGTGCGCTGGCTGGTCATTCTCGCTCACTGGGCTTTTGTTTTTCAAACACATTTCTTCTCTGTTTTACGGCCTATTCATTTTTTTTCTTGTTGTTGCCATGCCAGTTCTTCCTCGATCTTAATTCTGAAACATGTTGCGTTGAAGCCGTTCAATCTTATATAAATCGGGAATTACTTTTTGGTCGAGGTGAAAGCAGATTTTATGAAACACACGTTGATATTGATTATAGATCGTATCATATGGCCTTGTCTAAAATAAATGTAAAGTTTGTATTTGTTCAAATATACGAACAGCGTCCATCACTGTCAGGTAGAGTGAGGGCCCCCTTCTGTCTTCAGGGATTATGAATCCTACGTGTATTAGCTAATGGGGGCCCCGGAACCGGCCCTGGGCTTCATGTAATCACAGCTGGTACACCTTTGAATTTGTAAGATCACAACACACACACACACACACACACACACACACACACACACACACACACACACACACACACACACACACACACACACACACACACACACACACACACACACACACACACACACACACACACACACACACACACACACCTCTTCAATTCACACACACACACACACACATTTTATTTAAGGTGTGTGTTCTGTAGATTTGGTAATATACATGCAGGCAGCTTATGACATGTTTGTCTGCAATACCTTTTCGATTCAAGTTTTAGTTTGAAATTGTAAAGCTTGTTTTTGCTTTTTCGTAGACCCTCAAATTCCTTCATTTTAATTTAAAGAATTTTTTAGTACTGCTGTTTGTATCGCGGCGAGCTATAGCGGGCTCTCAAAGGAGGGCGTTAGAAGCGGATTCTGCCTGAGGAAATGCTGGGAACAGTGTCAACCTCCATACACTCTGTGTTCCACTCTCCTCACAACCGGAACTGTAGAAACGGACCAACAGCTTGATCACAATAATGCTAATATTTACATTATATATACTCTGTCATATGTCCTCACATCAATACTCATTACCATTCTATCCAGCGTCGTTCCCAACACACACACACACACACACACACACACACACACACACACACACACACACACACACACACACACACACACACACACACACACACACACACACACACACACACACACACACACACACACACACACACACACACACACACCATAAACATACCATGTGTCTTTTGCCCCTGAATTATTCACCTCTGTTAATTTGAGCGAACAGCATGCTACTGCTGTGATCCGGGGGAATAATGGTGAGACCTTCCCCACCACCCCCACCCATTCACCCACCCTCTCCTCTACCACCACCCCAGCAGTAATGGTCCTCTCCTTCCCCTCCCCTCCATCTGTCCAGAGCTCCCCCCTCTCTCACACACACACACGCACACACACGCACACACGCACACCCACACACCAGAGAGCTAAGAGCTTCTAGGAGCAAACCCAGGTGGGCTGTGTGTTGGTTTGTAATTAAGTGTGCGTGTATGTGTGTGTGTGTTTATTTATAAGTGTGTGTTTGTGTGTGTGTGAGATCTTCCAATCTTTCCGATGGAACGTTTTTAATTTATTGTCTCAAGAATGTAAGTGTTTTTCTGTGGGTCTATGATTTATACACACACACACACACAGATACACACACACACAGATACACACACACACAGATACACACACACACACACACACACACACACACACACACACACACACACACACACACACACACACACACACACACACACACACACACACACACACACACACACACACACACACACACACACACACACACACTCCATTACTGAATATTGTCCAACCTGCTACTAAATAATATACTTGGCATAAAAACTTACAAAGAGATAATCGTTAAACAATTTTCAAATTGATGTTTTCTCATATTAAGCTTACCGTTGAGATCCGCACGCGAGGGTTCAGCCCCACATCAAACCCACCAGCAAAAATTAAGATGGGAAAACAGAGAGACCATACAATCATAATACGGCCATAACCTTACCCTAAACCCCCCTCTTCTATCGCTCTCCTTCTCTTCCTCTCACACACCCCCATGTTCACACACACACACACACACACACACACACACACACACACACACACACACACACACACACACACACACACACACACACACACACACACACGCACACACACTCATCCTCAAACCCAACCACACACACAGACACACACACACACACACACACACAAACATGCATACACACACACACACACACACCACCATCCTCAAACAAACGTGCATGTACACACGCACATACACTAACGCACACCACAATCCTCAGACACACACACAAAACCATCCTCAAACACACACACGCACACGCACACACACACACACGCATACACACACACGCGCACACACACACGCACACACACGCACACACACACACACACACACACACACACACACACACACACACACACACACACACACACACACACACACACACACACACACACACACACACACACACACACAGAGAACCCCTTCTCTTAAAATGGCTGCAGCGGAAAATCCAACTTGCGCCATAACCTGGGGCTCACCTGCATACCCCCTCTCTCCCCTCCCCCTCATCGACCCCCCTGACGGGGGTGAATGACTGGGAGAGCGTCCCGTTAGCGCGCTGAGCACGCCGCGGCGAGGAGTCCATCAGCACACAGGCCGTATCTCACTGTTGTCATTAGCCGCCGCAGGTTGGTAGCGGCTAAGTGTGTAGCGCGCATCCGTGTGTGTGTGTGTGTGTGCGTGTGTTGCTGGCTAAGTGTTTGTTTTGCTCATCGCAGTGCGGGACCCCCCCCCGCGGTGCGGAAGCTAAACTGTAGCGCTCTGATTACAGAATATGGCAGAATCATGTCAGCCATGCAGACGCCTCAGCTTCTGGTTTCTTCCTCTGGTGTTTTTTCCCTTTTTGGTCTTCTTCCTCCTCCTCCTACTCATGTATGTGTGTGTGTGTGTGTGTGTGTGTTTGTGTGTGTGTGTGCGTGTGTGTTTATCTTAATTCATGTATGTGGGTTGGCATGTGTGTGTCTGAATGTAGATCCGAGCGGATGAAGCCGCGTGTGAGAAAGTGTTTGCGTGATTATGAATATAAGTGCATTAATGCGTTTTCATCCGCATGTGCTTGTGTGTTCTTTACCTCGTGGCAGTGTGTGAATATATTTGTGTGTGTTCATGTGTGCTTGTGTGTGTCTGTGTGTGTGTGTGTGTGCGTGTGTGTGTGTGGGTTTGTGTGTGTGCCAGCTTCTTCTGCAGCATGACGTCATGTTTTTATTCGGTCTCGTCGCTCCGTAGTTTTGCTACAACCACAACCCCCGCTCACTTCTCACGGGATGCCTCCTCCCCTTTCCCCCTCTCCCCCCCCCCCCACCCCCCCCCCCCTCCTGCATTCCGCGGGGACCGTCCGGGGCCCCCGCCGGGCTCGGCTAACGTCCCTGTGGAAGTGTCTGATTGGCTAGCCTCGGTGTCTCGCTGCGTGCTTCGCCAGACGCGTGGTGCTGATGCTGCGGACCGCGAGGAAAGGATGGAGGGAGGAGGACGATGGACGAGGAGTGGATGAAGAGCAGGACGGAGGGGGGAGGGGGGGAGATGGATGGAGGAACGAAAAAGGAGGAGGAGGGGAATGGAGTGGGATGGATGCAGGGAGGAAGAGGAGAGGTGGAGGTGTATGATAGAGAGGAAGATGGATGGAGCGATGATGGATGGAGGGGTGAGGAGGATGGGGGGGAGGGGGGGGGGGGTTAGAGGGGTGGAGGACCTCACTCCTAGCCCCTCCGTCAGGGAGTGTCTGCGCGTCTCCCCACCTCGCCGTGCCCCGGCTGCGGTCTTATCGCGCACAATCGCTGCTTTTCTCAAATCGCTCGCTTTGATTTGTAATTGGATTTTCCATCAAGACACCCCTATACACATGCCAGCGTACACACGCATACATGCACACGCACGCACGCAAGCACGCACACACACACACACACACACACACGCACGCACGCACGCACGCACGCACGCACACACACACACACAAAGTCTATTGTTATGGCTGCATTTATTGATTTGGTTGTGTGTGTCTGTGTTTCTGTGTTTGAGTGTGTGTGTATTTAGGGCTGTGTTTGTTCTGTGTTTTTGTGTGAGTGTGTGTTTGGAGCAGTTTGTGTATGTGCTGTGTGTGTGTGTGTGTGTGTGTGATGTGTGTGTGTTTGTGTGTTTGGGGCTGCGTGTGTGTGTGTGTGTGCGCGTATTTGGTGCTGTGTGTGTGTGGGTTTGTGCATTTTTGGTGGTGTGTGTGTGTGTGTATTTGGCTGTGTGTGTGTGTACTTGGCTGTGTGTGTGTGTGTGTGTGTGTGTGTGTGTGTGTGTGTGTGTGTGTGTGTGTGTGTGTGTGTGTGTGTGTGTGTGTGTGTGTGTGTGTGTGTGTGTGTGTGTGTGTGTGTGTGTGTGTGTGTGTGTGTGTGTGTGTGCGTTTTGGTGCTGTGTGTGTGTTTGGGGTATCAGTGGGATTGGCCCGTGCGGCCTGCAGAGGGAGATCCTGGGGAGCGGGTGACTCGGTGCGGCCCAGAAGGAGGAAGTGCCCCTGGGCTCTGGTTTCAGTCATTCCCTCTTCCTCCTCCTCCACCTCCCCGTCTCTCCTCCTCACGGAGCCCTGCCCACGCACTGCTCAGCCGGAGCCTTCTGTAACAGGAACTGACTTCCCCCACCGCCGAGTGTGTGAGTGTGTGTGTGTGTGTGTGTGTGTGT
>NW_026613575.1:32500-38716 GCF_026213295.1 Gadus chalcogrammus
ACCACTTTCCCCGTTGGCTTTGACTCGTTTCTTAATTTATTGGACATGATTACGGCGCTGTTAGCTGTCATGTTGTGGTTTGGGAGGCGGTAACTGTATATTGGGCCGTCTGAACCGCCGGGGGTCACCCGGAGGGGATCAATATTTGGACTGCACTGTTGTGGCGCAGCATGTAGAGGCATATAAAATTAAATGGTGCTTGAAATTGATTTTAAGTTCCCATCCTCGGAAGAGGGGGGGGGGGGGAAAAATAATCAAGCGCATAGGATGTTTTTCCTCTCTCTCTTTTTATCCATCTCATCTCCTCTCGTCTGGGGAGAGGCTTACTGCTAATGACACCGTCCCTTCTATTATTCTTTTTCTTATTATCGTTATTAGTATTAGTGTTATGATGTTCATTACCCTGACTGTCATACTTACTGTCGCATTTTTTCGTCGCTGCAGCGTTTTCTAAACAGCAGACTCAGGATTTCCATTCCTTGTTTCACTTTGTGGCTTTTTTATATTTTTTTCAATGGATTTTAAGTAATATAAAATAATGCCTAAGGCCTTAGAGACTCTCTCTCTCTCTCTCTCTCTCTCTCTCTCTCTCTCTCTCTCTCTCTCTCTCTCTCTCTCTCTATTTCTCCCTCTCCCTCTCTCTCTTTCTCGCTCCATCTCACTCTCTCTCTCGCTCCTTTTTTTTGTTTGCCGTCCACAGCAGCAAACAAATTATTCCGGGACGGACTTCAGAATAACAAATGGGCCGATACCTTCCCTCTGTACTTATGGCACGATGGAAATAGAATAGAATAGCTTGTGGTAAAAACGACGATGTCTACCTCCCATCCAAGAAGGCCTCCCCCTCTCCCTCTCCCATCCCAGCAGGCCTTTAGCTCCCTCCTTCCCACCGCAGTGTGTCCATCTCTCCCATCCCAGCAGGCCTGTCCCTCCCTCCCTCCCTCCTTCCCTCCCTCCCTCCCACCCCAGAGGCCTGTCCCTCCCTCCATCCCCAGCGGGCCTGTCCCCTTCTCCCTCCCTCCCTCCCTCCCTCCTTCCCTGCCTCCCACCCCAGAGGCCTTTCCCTCCCCCCTAGCCCTAGGTTAAGGTAACGGCGCGATGGCGCTCGCTTGGTAATCACAGAGTGAGCAGAGGGAAGCTTAGTGTAATTTAGCCCAAATAAGAGCTCACCTCCTCCTCCTCCTCCTCTTTACCTTCCTCCTCCTCCTCCTTCCGCTCCTCCTCCTCCTCCTCCTCCTCCCCCTCCTCCTCCTCCTCCCCCTCCTCCTCCTCCTCCTGTGCTGAGTCGCAGAGACTTAAAATCTCGGTGTGTGTTGTGTTTTTTTGTTCGTCTTGCGGCACTCTGTTAGCGGAGCCGATGCCTGGCGCTAGCATCATCTATCAAGGTGAGATGTGGGGCGGGGAGGGGGGAGGGGGACCCCGGGCTAACACACCGTACGTTATCACCCTTTATGAGGTCCCCGGGGCCCCTACTTAGAAGCATGCGCGCGCGTGTGTGTGAGAGGAACACACAAATTACAGCTCCTTCTTTCGTTGGAAGATGGAATAGTTAGGGTGTTGATGCGTACGTGTGTGTTTAACGGTGTGGAAGGTGTGTGTGTGACTCAACTGTGTGTGTGTGTGTGTGTGTGTGTGTGTGTGTGTGTGTGTGTGTGTGTGTGTGTGTGTGTGACTCCAGCGTGTGTACGGGTGTAACAAGGGCGGTGAGTGCGGTGCCTGTGTGCATAGTGCTACGTGTGACAAAAAAGGGTACCACAAACCAATAGTGCTTTACTCCTGATATTGTTTTGCAAGGGGAAGACGAGTGTTGAATCGGTTTGGTTTATCGCGGTAGTATTTCAACCCCCCCCCCCCCACCCCCCCCGAGTTGCTTCCTAAGTGGTGTGGTAGCGCTGAACGTCCCCATAAGTGACTGTATGTTTTAAGTGTGTGTTTAAGTGTGTGAGTGACTGTGTTCTTTAAGTGCGTGTTTGTGTGTAAGTGGACCATGTCTTTTTCCAGGTTGTGTTGGTGAGTAAGTGGCCGTGTGTGTGTTTGTGTGTGTGAGTTTCTGTAAATTGTTGTGTGATGTGTGTCAAAATACTTATATATCTGACTACATATCAGAAGAAATAAAAATGTGTGTCAAACCAAAAAAATATTCTATTTTACGGAGGGGGGGTGTTAGCTTAACAGTCCGTTTAAGAACACGCCAAACAATTTCCCTGCATTTCCTCCCCTCCACTGATTGTTTGCCCTGGTGGTGGAGTGGACGCACTAATGAGCTGATGGGCAAGATAACATGAATGGGTTTGAGTGAGGACCCAAGCCGCGCACGTTGAACAGGTGAGCGTACGATATCCGAGGGAAACCTGGCGCAGTATAATCTGCCTGATCCACCCCGAGGTATCCATAAACGCTGCTGTTAATGCGTCCACGGCCACTCTGAATACTACCACAAACACACTCTCACACTCAATCAGACACATTACACACTCAGAAAACACTTAAACGTATTCAGAGACACTCACACGCAACCCGCTACTTGGAACCCAAATGCACCCTCACACACCCACACGCATAGAGACATTCACACACACACACACACACACACACACACACACACACACACACACACACACACACACACACACACACACACACACACACACACACACACACACACACACACACACACACACACACACACACACACACTCGAAAAACTCTTAAACACATGCAGACACACTCAGTGGCACTCAGAGGATAGACACACACATTCATTGACTCACAAATTCCCGTGCACCCAAATAGCTTGGTAGACGTTCACACACATTCCGCTCAGAGCAGCCTGCCTTGTTGGGGCCGTGCGGCGGGGGATGAGTCAGGACGACGCGAGAGCCAATTTAACTCAATCTGCTGAAACATGGCGGCCGGCGCCACATAAACACGCCACTACACGCCGCTTGTCTCACCGATTCCCCCGCGCTTTAGCTCTCCAGACCCACCTTCACTCTAATGTTGTGCATGTACATGTGTGTGTGTGTGTGTGTGTGTGTGTGTGTGTGTGTGTGTGTGTGTGTGTGTGTGTGTGTGTGTGTGTGTGTGTGCGTGAGTGATTTAGCTCTTCAAATCCTCCCCTTCACACCAATGTCGCATGTGTGTGTGTCTGGGTGTCTGTGCGTGTGTGTGTGTGTGTGTGTGTTTGTGAGAGATATAGAAATAGACAGTGTGTATATTTTTGGGTCGGAGAAGGTTCTGGAGTGAGTTACAGAGACAGGGCTGCTAAAATGATGGGCTGCGCTATGATATGTGCTCGTAAATTGTGCGTCGCCGCTGTATCATTTAGGAGGGACACGTCTGTGTGTGTGTGTGTGTGTGTGTGTGTGTGTGTGTGTGTGTGTGTGTGTGTGTGTGTGTGTGTGTGTGTCTGCATCCATCCTCTCCCAGATCACAGCTTTGGTTCAGGGATCTGTCGCGGTCGTAACCCGGCCCTCATTCACAAACTTTTGCTATTTTTCTTCGAACACATGTCCATACTTCCCAGCCCCCCCTTCCCCCTCTTCCCCTGCAATGTTCTCGCTGTTTCCAGAAACATGAATGTCAACGATTAAAGAGGAAGACCACCGCCTCTCTCTCTCTCTCCCTCCCTCCCTCCCTCCCTCCCTCCCTCCCTCCCTCCCTCCTCGTCTTGTCGCTGGGGTGACTCGACTTGTCGCGTATTATGGATTAGGACGACGGCTGCAGAAAAAGAACACGGCTCTAAACAAACAGAGGAGCAAAGCAGCGGCGTCGGCGCTACGACATTAGGCCGCCGGGGGGGTTTTATCGCCACCGGGTCCCCCAGTAAGCCGTGGAGTGGCGCTCGCGGCAGACATCTTGGATCCAGCTAGGTGCTTGGGTTAATGTGGACGTGCTTAAGGCCATAATGGCTCCGGCGGTTGTAATTAGCCTTTGTTTGCGTTTTGTCTTTGAAGCCTGCATCGCCCATGGAGGTCCCTGCTGCTGCTGCTGCTGCTGCTGCTCATGTTCTATGCATGGAATGGCGCCGTAAAAAAAATATCCCAGCGCTATTTATCGCTGCGACGAATAAACCGACCGACCCCGCAGCAGTGGTTCGTCTCTGCCCGCCTTTTAGTTTTTTTTACTTGTATACTCATTTTACTTGACCAGGTTATTTTGTTTTGTTTTTCATCCCTTTTGTTTTGTTTTTGTTCTTTCACTTCCTCCCTCAGTGAGGTGATGGATTCGTTTAGCCTCTCGCTGATTGGATAAGCTCTGGAGCAATGGGAACTCTTCAACCCTGTTAAACCCCCGACCCCCCCACCCCCCACCTGTGTTCACTTTCACTTTCATTCTGGACAGGAGCGCGCCCCCCTCCCAGCTGACCTGTGTGTTAGCGTTTCATGCTAGCACAAAGCACGTCAAAATGTCCTCACAGCCGGTGGCACTTACAAAATGAAGGGACCGTCGCGCAGAGAGCAGCTAAATGGAAGGTGTCTGATGGGGGAGGGAGGGGAAGAGGGGGGAGGAGAGGAGGGGATGACACGTTGGGAAACAAAAATTAAACGCAAGTGATTTTCAAGTGGGACCACCGGTGATCACAGAGAGAGGGGGAGAGAGAGAGAGAGAGAGAGAGGGATAGATTGGGAGAGGGAGAGAGAAAGGGAGAGAGAGAGAGAGAGAGAGAGAGAGAGAGAGGGAGAGGGAGAGGGAGAGAGACTCTGTGTGTCAGCAGTGTTTGTGTTTGAGGAGCCCTCTCTCTTCTGAAGTGTCGGCCAATCAGAGCCGGGTATTCCCGCTGCGGCTCTGTGTCAGCGCACCTGCTTATTGTAGCGCCGCTTATCTGAGCGTCACTTAACGAGACACCGTGGGAGGGGGTGGGAGACAGCTCTCTCTCCCTTCCTCCCTCCCTCCCTCCCTCCCTCCCTCCCTCCGCCTCTGCCTCCCACGACGCACCAATAAGAAGCCCCCTCCAGCCACTTCTCTCTCTCCATTCGGGCGACCAAATCCCCTCCCCAGTGGGTCAACGTTTTTCTCCTTTCTCCCTCTGTTCATTTAGCCCGTTTTTTTCCGTTTACGTTTCCTTCTCTTCGCTCTTTATTGCTTTTTTTTTATGCTTGTGCCTGTGTGTTGAGTTGGGTGTAAGTGTGTGTGCTTATGCTTGGACCTCTCCTAGATATTTGTATGTATGTGTGTGTAAATCTGTGTGTGTGTATATTTACCCTTTTATATGTATGTTTAGCGGTGTGTGTGTGTGTTTGGTTATCTTTGCGCCTGTGTCTTGAGTTGTTTGTGTGTATGTATGTGTTTATATGCGTGTGTTGAGCAGTGTGAATGTGGGTGTTTTTCTCTGTGTGTGTGTGTTAGTGTGTAAGTTTATCCTTATATCCGTTTGTTGAGTTGTGTGTGTGTGTGTGTGTGTGTTCTTCTGTGTGTTGAGCTGTGTGTGTGTGGGTTTTCGTCTGTGTGGTGAGATGTGTGTCTCTGTGTGTGTACGTGTTCATCTGTGTGTGTGTCTGTGTGTGTGTGTGTGTGTGTTATGTTCTTCTGTGGGTCGAGCTCTGTGTGCGTGCACGGTGGCTAACTATCCATGGATCTCGTGCTAACCCACGGGTCATTCGCTCTGATCCCGCGCTGCCTTATTGCTTGCTAATAGCGACCATTAGCTCGCAAATGTCGAGCAAAATGAAATAATACCGCTCAGGCAGGTAAATATTGACGTTAATTTCCCGCTCTGTATTAACTGAGAGTGGTGAAGGTGGAGGGTGTGGGGGGGGGGGGGGGGGGGGGGGGGGGGGGGGGGGGGGGGGGGGGTAGGGGGTGCTCGGGTTCCTGTAATTTTAACCTCAACCCTCATTTGAATCCATTAGCGACACGGCAATTAGCTCCGCCAGGATGATTGCCTTTATTTCCGCTTCCTGAGATAAATCACACAGGAGTCGCTGGTGTCACACGAAAGAGTGAGAAGGAGAGCGAGGCAGGGAGAGGGAGACAGGGGGCGACGGCTCGGGACCTCATAGACCAGCCGGGCGTCAGATCCGCGGCGTCCAGGTGCTGCTGGAGGTTAAGTGACATCCATCAGGCCGCGCGACAGCCCTGACCCAGGGATGAGTGTTGTCATTTGGCCTCCATAACTGTTACCACCCCTTTCTCCCTTCCCCCTTTCTCTCTGTCTCCGTCTCTCTCTCTCTCTCTGTCTCTCTCTCTCTCTCTCTCATCTCTCCTCTCTCCTCT
>NW_026613576.1:0-10000 GCF_026213295.1 Gadus chalcogrammus
GGGGGGGGGGGGGGGGGGGGAGGCTGCGGGCCGAGAACAACGGATAAACCTGGGGTGCAGCCCGGACGCGCACCCCTAAAACACATCAGAAGAGGAGTCCACGGCGCGTGCGCTGGTGTGCAGTCAGGATGCTTTATGTGACACTCTGAATCTGTAAAGGAGACGTTCTCCCCCCCAGAGAGATGAGGCTGTGGGCCGGTGAGAGGAATGGGCTCACATCCCGTCTGCGGTCCGGCTTTAGGCAACTCTTTGAATGCATCCTGCAAGTGTGTTTAGGTTGAGTTCACAAATACTACCAAAGTACAACTAGTACCCGAGCAACGCACCGCTGCACAGTTTGTCAAGGAGTATGCTTTAACAATATAGAAAATATAAACAAACTTTTTGAAATGTGTTTTTCCTTCACTATCATCGGTCTATGACCATCATTATCATAAAACAACCATTTCTCTTTTCACAGAGTAGCAGTAACCTCTATTGGCTCTGCCGCAGCTCCCTGCAAACTCTCCACGAACCTCTGAGTCACCGAGCCCAACGCGTCTTCCTCTGAGTCACTGAGCCCAACGCGTCTTCCTCTGAGTCACCGAGCCCAACGCTTCTTCCTCTGGGAGCGTTGATGGGTGATCCCCGTGGAAAGCCCCCCCCGCCCTTCAAAGCCCTGGCTGACAGTTTCATTTGTATGACTTTATTTATTCTCAAAGTCACACCAACCTAACCATCCGACCAACAGACAGATCTATAAAGGCCCCCCCCCCCCCCATCCCCCCCCCCCCCCCCCACCCCATAGAGGGGGAGATGAACGCTGGCTGTTGTGGGACCGTCCGTTAAACTGTCCACACCTTTCCGCCCGACCTGAGCCGGGCCTGCTATGTTTTCTTGCTGCCGCGTCCTTCCTGCCAAAGCCCCATAGCAATGATTTATGACCCCCCCCCCCCCCCCCCCCCCCCCCACCACCACCACCACCACCACTGACATACCAGAGCCTGACAACAGCACCGGCAGGCCCAGAGAGAAGTAATGGTTCCTGGTGCACGGGGACCAGGGGACGAGTATCAGAGGTAAAGAGGTAAAGGGAGAAAGATTTAGAGAAAACAACAACATGAGGGTTATTACAGCGATTGGGAAGGTGGTGGAAAGAGACCGGGATGGACAAAGAAGAGCCAGGGAAGTGGTTCCACACTTTAGTCTTTAGGGGTACCTCGACATCTTCATTAAGACCTTTCATATGCAAATAGTATTGCTCCTTATAAAGACACATGCAGTGGCTGACCAGCGAGGGGCCGGGACCCTTTCTACACAATTATTACAATTATCAATTATTATTATTATGACTGCCTGCTGGGAAGCAGAGGGAGGGATAAGTCAGCTCCCCGTCCATCCTCCCAGTTAGTTTATTTTATAACACAAACAAACAATTGGAAAACATTGCAACGGAAAGCATATGATGGAATGCACAAAGCAAAGCTATTTTTGAAATAATACCATATTTACTGAAGAATGTGTGTAATGTATTTTATTTCCAATGCTATTTGTTATATTATTGCAAACGTGTCCATTTCAAGAATAAAATCCCATCTGCAGTACCCTCGCACACCAGCAGGGGTAGGAGCACCACAGGTTGAGCACGGGAGAGAGCAGCGTGCATTAAGGCCATTAGCCTGCCTGGTGCACGGGGCAGGATGAAGGCCATTAGCCTGTCCAGGCCGCACAGGCGGCGATGATGATGATGGGTGCTCTCCTGTAGTGTGTGTGTATAGTACAGGAAGATGGGGGGGGAGGTGGGTATTGGGGGGGGGGGGGGAGTAAAGAGAGTCTGTAATGGGATAACTGCCTCATTCACCCCGGAGAGAGCTGCCTCCTGCAGCAGATAGCATCAGCCTGAGCAGACGTCTCCATCACGCCTTATGCACCGCTGCCATGCGATGTCTACACACTCACACGCACACACACACACACACACACACACACACACACACACACACACACACACACACACACACACACACACACACTCACACACACACACACACACACACACACACACACACACACACACACACACACACACACATAGACACACACTCACACAAAGAACTATCAAGCTATTAAACAACATAGTCCAAAAGAAACACTGGACCGAAACAAAGAAACGTGCGGCTGAGCTTCACGGTCAGGACACAAAGTCAGATCCAATGTTTTCCTAACAGATTGGGATCTTCCCTCTGCGAGCTCGGAGAAGATGGAGGGAGAGAAGAGAAGGCTCAGTGTTGTTGCTCCGTTCCCATGGACCGAGTGGAAGTGGCAGAGGTGGTAATGTGCTGCAGACGTTTGGAGGGCCCTCTCCGCTGGCTTTACATCATTCTGCTTCTCATGCGTGTGTTTACGGTACACTCATCTGCGCGGGAAAGGGAATTTAATTCCCCCCAAAAAAGTAGTGTATTCGTTGTTTTCTTAACGTAAACAACGGTCGCCGTGGCGAATGTGTTGGTTAAAAGGTAACTGACGGCGCGCATTACACATCACGGGATCCCGCGCGGGCCCTGAGTCATAAGATGATGTAATCACTCCCTAATTTGGGTCGTTTATGCTCGACTTGCGTAGAGTACGAAAAAAACATGCTTTTGCCAACTGTTCAGAAAACTCCTTTGATTTCCACGTGAGAGAGACAGAGAGAGAGAGAGAGAGAGAGAGAGAGAGAGAGGGAGAGGGAGAGGGAGAGCGAGAGAGAGAGAAAAGAGAGAGAGAGAGGGAGAGAGAGAGAGAGAGAGAGAGAGAGAGAGAGGAAGAGAGAGAGAGAGAGGAGAGAGAGAGAGTGAACAAGAGAGAAAGAGTGAGAGAGAAAGAGTGAGAGAGAAAGAGAGTGAGAGACAGAGACACCAAGCCATAAGGGTAGCGTTCAATCTGAACAATAACTTCCCATCACACACTCCAAACCCATACTCATCATTATCTACACAGCTTTAAATTCCCATTAAATCCCTTTTTTCTTCCCTTGGTGGGATATCAGGCGGTAGTGAGTGGGACAAGCCTCTTCGGTCTGTTGTTTATTGGGAATGTGCGCGGCAGCAGCTAGCAAAAGCTAGCAGTGGCGGCAGCGGCGGCAGCCAGCAGCGAGTGTCTCTGGACACGTTGAGTGGATAACCATATGCTGTCACCCAAGCCCAGACGGGCCTCACATCGAGCGCTGTTGACCTGGGAATGGTGTGGGAGGCGGGCGGGCGCGGGGGCGTACCGGGCACCAGGGACCGGGACGGCTCAGAGAGGTACAAATCAAGGGTTTAACTGCTGCACTCGCTGCCTCGTCCTGCAGCCCCGCACACACGCACACACAGACACACACACACACACACACACACACACACACACTCAAACAAGTGTATGTGTGTGTATGTGTGTGTGTGTCCTGTGTATGTGTGTGTCAGTGTTTGTATGTGTTTGCGTGTGGGTGAGTGTTTTAGTGTGTTGGCATGTGTGTGTGTGAGTGCGTTGGGGTTTGTGTGTGTGTGTGTGTTGGTGTGTGTGAGTGTGTTGCTGTGTGTGTGCGTTGGCATGTGCGTCTGTGCTTGTGTGTTGGCATGGGAGTTTGTGTTGGCATGCTTGTATGTGTGACTGAATGTGTGTGTATGTGTGTGTCTGTGTGTGTTAGTGTTGGCCTTTGTTTAAAGTATTGCCGGTCAGATTGTGCTCTTGTGAGTTGGTCCGTTGGGTGAGTAGGTGTTAGTGTGAGGATCCTGTTCAATATTATCAAACCGTAAAGAAATGCTTCCTTAAGTTGACATGTTGAGCAGTTTTCTGGAGAGTTTCAGTTCAAGGTTGATGGGATTTTTGGAACCAACAATTATTTAAATTTTATTTCCCAGGTTGTTTCAAAGTTCAATGAGGCAATGTTGTAGAATAAACAGATAAAGTCCTCTCCGATTCCATTGTGTTGAACACAATGCAGACATCATCCCACCAGCAGTGCCACGAGCAACCGTCCAAATGAAAGAAACACGTGCAGACAAGTGGAAAACTCACATCAGACAAAGGATTTTTGTTTGTTTCCTTCTTTCCATCATTTAGTGTGCGTGTGTGGGTCTGATGCGTGCGAAGGAATCAGTGACTGATAGACAGACGTGCAGAGGAATGATAAGAAGAGACATGACATGGGAACAATTGAAACAAGTCCTACACAGTTCTTTATTGTGCAATAGGTTCAATCGACGGCAGATGAGCTTTACCTTTGACCTAACCACCCGACCGTCACTCAACCACCTCCATTGTTTCCCAGCTCCATACTTTCCTACATGGTCATTAAAACCCCCCCCCAGAAAAACAACTACTTGATAAACAAGCAGAGGCCTCAAGTTTATCATAAATGTCAAGAAGACAGAACCATCGCCCAGCGTCCTGTTTGTATAACTGAACCCCTGCTCCTTGGCTCTGACACACATCTACCAACCAGCACGCTAGTTTGAGGTGAGTGTTATTATGGTTTAACATGCCAGCCGTTTTCCCCCTAATCATGAGTCCGACCCAGCCTGTCAAACAACTGCTGCCGTCTCCGGGACGCACACTGTCCATTTCCTCGTCGAAAGCCCTGCTTGTGGTTGGATGTTCGTACCGCAGAGAGAAAGTCGGTTTGTGAATTAGTAAGGGCAAATGAATGCATTACAACCGCCCCCATTGTGATTCAACATGCTCCTCAGAAAGAACGGCAGGGCTCGGAGATTTATGCCCCGAGTGTTCTCGAATATCGACCAAAGCACCCATAACTTTAAAATGTGTTGGTTGCCAGGCCAGACTAAACCAAACCGAACTGAACCGCGCGAGGCACGGTCCAGCAGAAACACTCGCAGTAGAGAGGGACGATATTAACAACAGGCTAATGTTAACGATATTACATTGACGATTACAACAACAAAGCTCTATGCAGTTTGAACCTCCACAAAGCCTTTTTGTACTTCAATGTTCATGGGAGTTAGACCTTGTTTCTTTCCATTATTTATAATGAAATGAATTAAGATATGTGGTATGTTTAGCCGCTACGGTCCGGACCTTAATTGTTGCCCAATCAGTTCCACCAGGGCAGCTGCGATGGGCTGGGCGGCCGCGGCCCTGATTACATTGCATTGTGGGTATTTCCTGCCTCTAAGCCTTGCATATGGAACGAGTAAGGCAGGGGCTGAAGTACTACTGTTTTTCTCTCCTCCTCATGTCCTTCTCCCTCCCTCTCTCCTTCTCTCTTGCTCTCTCTCTCTGTTGATTTTTTCTTCTTCTTCTTTTTCTGAAGAAAAGTGAAAAATGCTTTTGGTTTTTTGGCAGTGCTGTCAAAATAGTGAGCAGGGCCTTGGCTCTGCGTCTCCGTTCATGAAGCCAAGGAGAGGTCCTGAGAGACGCGCGCCTAACTGCAGGCTAACCATATGATCCACTTGATCACAGTCTGCAGACTCAGACTGCTGCTGACCTATCGTTGAGGGGTCAGGACATTTACAGTCAATCGTTTTACATGTTGCCGGCTAAATTAAAACGGCCGTGATACATGATGCGTCCGCTAGGAAATAGACTGATTCTTGGTTTGATTTCAAGGTGTAAGGTTTTACGATGGAGTCAAGGTGTTGGCGGTGGTCGGATGACAGGCAGAGATTTATGGGACCATTTATCTTCATTAGAAAAGATTTGGGCGTAAAGGCAGGTCGTTGTTTGGTCTGTTGCAAAACACCTGAATGAATCAATTATCACATTAATATTATTCTAAATAGGTGGTTAACAATCAGTAACAATCAGTCAGTAACAATGTGACAGGTCTGCATGAAATTTTAAATAGGAAAGTATGATCAAAACTATTTTGTAATATATTAACGTTGTATTGAAATTGTATCCTTAGTCCGAAAAACCTCCTTTTATGAAGTATGATTATGAGATGATAATAAACATAATAAACACTATTGGATTGACATAAAGAGGTGGGTGGTCAATAAATTGATTTGACCACATTTATACATTATCAGTCGATTATGCAGTACAGAATCTGTGTCCGTTATTATCCACTGTTTTAAGTTTTGAAAAAAACATTCCAGATTTTTGTCCTTGCAAATGCATTCCGAAAAATACTATATTGAGCGATAGATATTGTGTGACGGTAGTTTCTCACACGGTTTTACATATCTTTTACTATGTTTTGAGGGAAAAGCCATACTAACTTGCCTTGTTAGCTCAATTTTAGCTCAAACCCTCCGAGCAAATATGCTTTATAGTAATATAAAGTTCACTTGTATTGCATTATAATACATTTTATTTGTTTTCCACCTAAAGACACAACATCAAAATGATTAAATATTGGTTAAATGGTTAAATATAGTTATACTATGAACTACAATTAGGGAGCTATAAAACACTATTTCCCAGACATCAGATCCGTATCATCTCCGTTCTGGTTGAAACCTGAGCATTACATGTTTACAGTGTGTGTGTGTGTGTGTGTGTGTGTGTGTGTGTGTGTGTGCGTGTGCGTGTGTGTGTGTGTGTGTGTGTGTGTGTGTGTGTGTGTGTGTGTGCGTGTGTGCGCTTGTACTGAAACATATTTTTTAAAGCTGGGGCTGTTTTAATTGTGCTCTCTGGGAACTGAAACTATTGAACATTTTTCAATTCAACAGCTGATGGAGAACAGATTGTAGGAGAGTTGTGCTTTTCTACTTTGTCTGTTTCGTTTGGCAGCAATGCCAGCTTTGATTCCCTGCTGTAAATATCTAGCAATAAATGGATGTGCATTGACGTGTATTAAAAGTGTTACGAGTTTCTCTGAGGGATCTCAAACGGTCCAATTATGTCAATCAACAACCTGTCAATCAAAGAGGATCCGATCTTTCCAATGTGGCAATGCTTTTCCCCCCTTTATAATCTAAACATTTGTCTGATGTATAAAGATGCGCACACATGTGTTCAACAGGAACACAGTGTTCCTTTCATGTGGTCTCTGCCCTCCTGATGTATACACAGAACTCTCCTTGTAAAAGCAACAGGACGGTATTAGCTCCTTTTTTTCTTCCTTTCTCTGCAGTTTGAAAGGCGCTCTGCTGTATTGTTTACCCAGAATCCCCTCTGTCGGCCCCGCGGCTTACAAAGGAGATAGTGTGAAGCGGCTGTAAATGAGCGGCATGCCGACTGTAATTGATTGACTTGTTGTCGTCCTGTCACCACCTGTGGAATGCCTCTCCTGCCCCGTCCCGGCCACAGCCAGCGTTCAGCCTGTACCTCCTCAGGTTACTGTGGGCTGCCCTCCAGGTATCAGCATGAGACATTCGCTGGTAAAAAAAACACACAACGCAAGGAAGAAAACACAAAGGAACTAATTTGGATTTGCCGACGTTGGTTTCGCAATTTATTACTTTTTACCTCAGTGATGGTTATGGTATTGTGTTTGCTCCAGGTGTGTGTGCATCAGGTGTGTGAATCAAACAGTGAAATACCACCAAAAAATATTTGGCAAAGTTTGTTTTGCAACTTATTACTTTTTTGCGTCTGCAATATGGATTTGTGTTTTGCTCCAGGTGTGTGTGTATCAGGTGTGTGAATCAAAAAGTCAAATACAAACCACCTGTCCTCAAACTGCAGTTCAGCACAGCCCAGGAGGTAATGACGCCATCACAGGGCTGATCGACTGCGGGTTAGTCTTCTATTAGCCTTCGTCTCTCTCAGATCGGCCGGCCCTTGAACCCGTGAAGAATAAAAGAAACCCTGCATTAAACAGATGTTGTGACGCTCCATAAACACAGAGGGAAGTCTGCGCTGCGGTGAAGGAATAACCAACGCAGCCGGCCCGCGACTGCCCGGGATGCAAATGAAAAAGCGTCTCAGGGCCGTTCTATATTTTCTTTTACAGGCGGGCGTAAATCAAACGCTATGGAAGTGTGGAGAATAAAACACATCGAGAAATACGCAGCTGAGGGTTTTAACGTGACAGTGCTGCCAGTGGTTTAGGGGGGAGGGGGGGGGTGCAGAGCCCCCCCCCCTCCATGCCCACCACCCTGATGGGGGTCTGATCCGGAGCTGGAGGAGGAAGGAGCCAATGAGGTGCTCCATATTCACACTACATCTAATCCGACCCTTCCTCTGGAGCAGCGCCCACGGGACACCTCCAGGGCCTGGGGCCATGGGGTCATCAGACAGTAACCGTTCTGCACACACACGTCCTCAAGGAGCAGGTGGGGGTGGGGGGGGGGGGTTACTGATGGACAGCGGGCACCGGGTTCAAACCCACAACCATGTGGCTGTGAGTCAAACCCCTGAACCACCACCTGACCAACACTGACCAACACTGACCAACACTGACCAACACTGACCAACCCTGACCAACACTGACCAACACTGACCAACACTGACCAACCCTGACCAACACCTAACCAACACTGACCAACACTGACCAACACTGACCAACACTGACCAACACTGACCACCACCTAACCAACCCTGACCAACACTGACCACCACCTAACCAACACTGACCAACACTGACCAACACTGACCAACCCTGACCAACACTGACCAACACCTAACCAACCCTGACCAACACTGACCAACACTGACCAACACTGACCAACACTGACCAACACTGACCACCACCTAACCAACCCTGACCAACACTGACCACCACCTAACCAACACTGACCAACACTGACCAACACCTAACCAACACTGACCAACACTGACCAACACTGACCAACACTGACCAACACTGACCACCACCTAACCAACCCTGACCAACACTGACCACCACCTAACCAACACTGACCAACACTGACCAACACTGACCAACACTGACCAACCCTGACCAACACTGACCAACACCTAACCAACACTGACCAACACTGACCAACACTGACCAACACTGACCAACCCTGACCAACACTGACCAACACCTAACCAACACTGACCAACACTGACCAACACTGACCACCACCTAACCAACCCTGACCAACACTGACCACCACCTAACCAACACTGACCAACACTGACCAACACCTAACTAACACTGACCAACACTGACCAACACTGACCAACACTGACCAACACCTAACCAACACTGACCAACACTGACCAACACTGACCACCACCTAACCAACCCTGACCAACACTGACCAACACTGACCAACACCTAACCAACACTGACCAACACTGACCAACACTGACCAACACTGAACAACCCTGACCAACACTGACCAACACCTAACCAACACTGACCAACACTGACCAACACTGACCAACACTGACCACCACCTAACCAACCCTGACCAACACTGACCACCACCTAACCAACACTGACCAACACTGACCAACACCTAACCAACACTGACCAACACTGACCAACACTGACCAACACTGACCAACACCTAACCAACACTGACCAACACTGACCAACACTGACCACCACCTAACCAACCCTGACCAACACTGACCACCACCTAACCAACACTGACCAACACTGACCAACACTGACCAACACCTAACCAACACTGACCAACACCTAACCAACCCTGACCAACCCTGACCACCACCTAACCAACACTGACCAACACCTAACTAACACTGACCAACACTGACCAACACCTAACCAACCCTGACCAACACTGACCAACACTGACCAACACTGACCAACCCTGACCAACACTGACCAACCCTGACCAACACTGACCACCACCTAACCAACACTGACCAACACTGACCAACACTGACCAACCCTGACCAACACTGACCAACACTGACCAACACTGACCAACACCTAACCAACCCTGACCAACCCTGACCACCACCTAACCAACACTGACCAACACCTAACCAACGCTGACCAACCCTGACCACCACCTAACCAACACTGACCAACACCTAACCAACACTGACCAACACTGACCAACACTGACCAACCCTGACCAACACTGACCAACACTGACCAACACTGACCAACACCTAACCAACCCTGACCAACACTGACCAACCCTGACCAACACTGACCAACACTGACCAA
>NW_026613576.1:12500-35000 GCF_026213295.1 Gadus chalcogrammus
AGAGAGAGAGAGAGAGAGAGGGATTATATATTATTCAATTTCCTTTAAGAGTGAAGGGATAAATAAGGCTATTCTTGATTTATTGCCTGCTTAATTCTGAAAAAAATAGGTTATATATTAAAACGAATATATGTATGAAAACGTTTTATGTATTTTCATGTCATAAGCCACTTAACTAAATTAAGAAAGAAAATAAGGATTCCTCAAACTAACGGAAAGGCAGTTTTGAAACAAAAAATTAAATGCTGTCAATATGACGCGCCGCGTGATGACCGTCGTGCACACGCACGCACGCACGCACACCGGTTCCGGTACCGACACAGTGCGGCGGAGACAACCTCACACGTGTTTCCAAAGAACGAACAGATATTTAATAAATACACGTCTCATTATGGTTGGAACCAATTAAAAAACAAAATAACGATATAGTTAGACGTCTGAGACACCCAAGTCACCGGCTGGAACTGACATTGAAACTTGTTGCATCCGGTGACAGCGAGACCATTTAAGGTAGGGCCACTGTCAATATCGCGTGTTAACCTAGCTTTCTGTCATCTCGACCGGCTCCTGAACAGGGTACATACATACAACAGGTCATTAGAACAGCATTGCTCTCTTTAAGGATGTGTGTTGTGACTGACATGCGTTGACATTGTTGATTGACAGCGTGGCGTTGGGTCTCCCAGCAAAGGGGGCGGGGCCACCCCGGTGGTGTTTGATGGCTCTCAAACGAACAGGCGTTCTTTCATAATGAGACACAGGAAAATCAATGCGCTAAAATTGAACGAATGAAACAAGCTTGCACTCTGCAGTCAGTGTCAACATCTGTCATCATTGTAGGCTATTTGAATCCTCACATTCAATTCAGGTATTTCTTTTGAATTATTGTTTTTTTAACCCCCCCCAATAAGCTGGTCATGTGCTTTACAAATGATTCATATGATTGTAGCCAAACATGGACAGTCTATAAACAGACGTTGTTATGTTACCTGTAGGGCTAGAGCCCTGAAGCCACAAGATATACACAAAGAGCATTTAGAAGGAAAAAATGAATCCTTTACATCATACAGGCTAGACAATGTATTCATTCATCCTGCCTTCGGCTGCCTTCATTTTTCTATCTAATTATTTCCCTGTTTCGCTGTGCGCCACTTCTGACAGTGATTGATAACGGGTTAAAAATGAATGTTTTTTTATTTTGGCTGAAGCAAATATGTTCTACCCTATATACAGGAAGAATGTTTTGTCTCTCTCTCTCTCTCTCTCTCTCTCTCTCTCTCTCTCTCTCTCCCCACCCTCTCTCTCTCCCTCTCTCTCTTTCTCTCCCTCTCTGTCTGTCTGTCTGTCTGTCTCTCTCACACATAAACACACACACACTCTCTCTCTCTCTCTCTCTCTCCCCTCTCCTTCTCTCTCTCTCTGTCTCTCTTTCTTTCTCACACACACACACACACACACACACACACTCTCTCTGTTTTCCCATTCACTGGTATTACAGTTTGTCTTAATTCTCCCCTGCAGACTCTGACCCTTTCCCCGTGATGTATCGCCGTGGCTCCCCACTGGGGCAGACGTGTTGTGTCAAAGGTACGCGGTCATCATCATCATCATTACACTGCAGACAAAACCACACGGTAGCTTGTGTTAGCGCTGGACCGTAGTCCTACTACACGGGGGATTAATCCCAGAAGAGAAGTCTTGTGTTCTGATGTCCCTCCGTGTCGCTCAGTACAAAATGTCCAGAACGTCAGCGGGCCTTTACACGCGCCGCTCAGCACTCCATCCGAGACGCTGGGGTGTTTGTGCACCTGGTTCAGGGATGATCTGTCTAACAGGTTTCTGAATCCGGCCAGGACTGAATCTGGGTCCTCCAGGCTAGTGGAAATGTTATGCTAACTTATAGGGTTTGGACTGGAGGTCCACGGCTCACCGATCAGTACTGCTGAACTGAGGAAGTTACACAGATGTTATTCTCTCTCTCTCTCTCTCTCTCTCTCTCTCTCCTCTCTCTCTCTCTCTCTCTCTCCTCTCATCTCATCTCTCCCCTCTCCCTCTCCTCTGTCTCCTCTGTCCCTCTCTCTCTCTCTCTCTCTCTCTCTCTCTCTCTCTCCGGTGACTTTTGCATCTCCGTTGAAATAATAACAGTAATGCTACTACTAATAATACATTATTAAAACCCTTAGTGCTGTACATTGCATTCCAATTTGCTGACATGCATGACAGAGGCTAGGCTATCGCATTTCTGCGCCTCCATTAATAGGTTAATCATTTGAATGACCTTTAACCTTTTATTTACCTATACCTATATTGTGTTTCTCATATTTCACATCTCTTGCATTATCAACTGCTCCAAGCAAGATACTATTATGAAAACCTTGTGTCCATTCCTTATTAGGATGTCATCTTCTAAAATGGATGAACATAGATTAAACAATTGTAAATGTATTCTGTGTAACAATGATAGCGACCGAAAAGCTTCACAGGTTCAGCGGTCCACTACGCTCTCTAATAACTCCAGACGTCTGCCGGCAATAAATAATACGACAGGCTACTCCTGCACACACACACACACACACACACACACACACACACACACACACACACACACACACACACACACACACACACACACACACACCTCCCTCACTACTGTACATGTGGTTCAGCTTTTCCATAAGACACTTCTGAGTGAGGGTCTCCCCCTCCAAGTCTGTCTCTCACTTTTGAAGTAACTTGCTCAGACCAATTACTGGGGGGGTGGGGGGGGTTCCACGGTCTCCTCCCCATGGTGTCCTTGGACGGCTCTCAGAGCGCCTGAAAAAAATGGTTGTGGAACATTAATACTGGATTGTCTTCATCTGTTTGCATAATTCCCTCATGTTAGCATTCCCCCCCTCCCCCCAAACACACACACACACACACACACACACACACACACACACACACACACACACACACACACACACACACACACACACACACCCCAACCCCCTTCTTTTGATTCCACAACCTCTTGTTTTCTCTGGGTTTATTTTATTTTCGGTCTTCAAGAGGAAAAAAGTAATGTTTGGCGGGTAAGGGAGAGTCTCCAGTTGTGTTATTTTAATCCCTACATGTATTTATGCGGTGGTTTGGTTACTACATTACATGCATGATGATGACGCTGTGTATTTCGGCTCTCCATCTTGTAAATGTTCTCCTTGATTAAAGGCCCGATTGACGTACACCATACTCATTTAAATAATATTAAATGTGTTTTTTTTATTAATATTGTTTAACAAAATGTGGTTGATTAGTTATCAAACAGTCAGTTGCTATATCGGCTACATTTCCAAAAACATATTTTTCGGTTGGAGTTTTTGACATGGCCCATTTTCTAAAAACTTTTAAAGTTTTTTTTTAAGTTTGGACAAATTTGCTGTCAGGTAGGTGGTTGTTTTTGGGACGTGGGCAGACTCCAGGAATTAATTTATCCAAATAACCAAAAGTCTCCCGCGGGGCCTGCTGAGGTCGGGCGGGGAATGGCGGCGCTGGTGGTGGAAGGCGAAGCCACCTTTTGAAGTCTGGAATGTTTTGGCTGACTTAGAGCAGGAGGCTGGAGTGGAAGGATCGTTTTCACTCACCCATGGGATTCTTAACCATTTTCATACACCGAGGACAAAACAAAAGCCGGTGGGGGAAAAGAAGAGAGAGAAAAAAATGCCTGAGCTGATTTTGCATTGGTTTTTCTATCGTGTGGGGGGGGGGGGGGCAGAGAAGGGGCTCTAGCTGAGTGAGTCTGGCTGGATGAGTTTTCCACTGTAGATTAGCGTTATACGCGTTTGATAATAGAGTGACGACATACGCATCGTGCCTAGCTAACCTGTATATAAAAAACACTCTCCTAGCACTTAAAGACAGACCTTTACTCCGCTCCCGGTTTATATATCCCCCCCATCCCCAGCTGCTAAACAGCTTCCCCATCCTCCCCACAGACATGGTGGTGCATGTTTATCCCTGAAGAACCCATCTGTATCATGGAAAACCCCTGTTATTAATGCGCCATGGCTACTAATGAGGTGTTCAGTTAGACCAAGGGCATGGCTCCCATTTAACAATGCAAACACTCAGAATGACTGCAAACCCCCCTGGCTCATTAGCCGCGGCCCACACACACATATCAACCATGTTTCACTTGTTGTATCCAAAAACGACTTGAAACACATTAACACAATTAATTTATTTTAATTAGGTCCCTTTCTCCTCAATTAGAGACGCCGTGTTTGTGTTGAGACCAGCCAGCCCGGGGAGAGGAAAAAGCAGGCAGGCCCAGGTCTTGAGTCATGCTGGAGCTCTTGAGTTTCTCCAGCCTGCTAAATAATTCACAAGGCGTGTGTGTGATGAGCTCCTCCTAGCTTCCATCTCTCATGATGGTGAGATGGTGTTTTTATAACGTGGGACTCTTTTTGGGACTTGCCGGACCCCTGCGACCCAACGCGGTGTTGGCGCTTGTGGCGAATACAAACGCTAATTATTTCAATCTTTTATTGGAATAGCCTTATGACCGAATGTGATGAATGTCCAGTTCTTATTGTGTTCTAAACATGTTGAGCAGCCCCTGTTATTCTTGGGCAGTGGCAGAGAGATGACCTCACGGGGTGAGATGATGGTCTTGGGTTCCCATCGTTGGTCTTGGGTCATGATCAACATTTCATACAATTTCTCCACAAAATAATAACAGCAGAAGAAGCCTATGTGGTCAACGAGCAGGGATGAGTTTCTGAGGAGGAACTGCTCCTTAATGCCAACCATCCGAGTTCAGGTTAACCCACTTCGGATAAATAGTAAATGTTTCTCCAATGCGACTAACTACCCTCAACGTTTCCCAAAGTGTCACATTTTTCTTCAATTTATTATATCAATTGCCGTGTTCCACTGGCTCGCTCAACTGCTGCACTATTGGCTGCCCTGTGTGTGTGTGTGTGTGTGTGTGTGTGTGCGTGTGCGTGTGCGTGTGAGTGCGTGCGTGTGCGTAAACGTGTGTGGGAGGTACAGGGTCTTAACCCCACTCGGGCCGAGGCCTGCGACTGATCAGGCAGTAGCCGGGGCTTGATTGGCGTAATGGCACCCTACCCCCCCAGGTTGGGTCACCCCTGGCAACATCTGGGGCTGGGACAAATGACTGCTGCTGCCCAGGCTGCAGGAACAGCCCAGCGCTCGGGGGGGGGGGGGCTGATATCATTACTGTTATCATTCTGCGCCATGCCAGCCCCTCAATATGTATCCTTGGTTTAAATTTAGATGCATTAAAAAAAATAAGATCCAATTACTCTGCAATCCTGCGGTGGTTCTCTCCCCCCCCCCCACCCCCCCCCCCACCCACCACCCACCACCCCTGTGAGCGAGCACAGGGAAATAAATGTGGTGGTCTTGATGAAGTATCTGACAATAGAGTTAGCACAGCTCTGGGTTTACAGTAATACCACGGACACGGACAATTAGTCCCAGCCAGTAATTTACCGCCTGCTCACAGGTGGACGGGGGGGGGGGGGGGGGGGGGACCACCGCAGCTACACTCTAGATCACACGCCCGCCTGGTCGCTCCTCCAAACACAGCAATCCCAAAATAAAATCATAATAAAAAGACCCCAACGCATATTTCAATCCCTGCTTTTTACGAGCCGAGCCGCAGGAATAACGCTCGGGGCACGCAGTTTTTTTTCTCCGTTTTATTTAGCCTTTTTATTGGTAATCATTCTGATGAATGATCACTTTTATACATTGTTGACCTTTTTACGCCAGCCGCCGGAGCCGTTCCCAACGCCGCTCTGCTACCTATTAATTATGAAATACTGGCGGTCGCGCCCGCGTCCCTTTACTGCCTTTTCCGGCTGAACTCGGTGTGAAGGGCTGCTGTTCTCGAACGGGCACATAAAATAAAATGAAATAATAAAAGCAGAGAAGCAGAGAGACTCCCAGCGCCTGCAGCGTTATGTCATTAGAGTCAGAGAGGCACGGCGCAAAGAGTTAAAGAAACAAACGCTAGTTTCACGCGTGATAGACACCTCGACACGTTCAGAAAGAGGAAAGAGCTTCTGGACCTTCTGTTGGACTGGAGCGACCCACGGTGTAAAATTAGTTCCATATCAATGGGAAGTATTGAACTCATTTCTGACTCGACTGTTTGTGAATAACTTAATCTCACGTTACCTTTTGTTTCTGCTTTTTGTTCATGCTCTATAGCTGCCCCGTTGGCCACCTCTTGCGTTGCCAGACGTCCCTGGAAGGAGCCATCCCTCTTCGTGTTCGAGGCTTCCGCGCGTTGTCTGGTGAGGTTTTCCTTGCCTTCCTCTGGTTAGGGGGTATCCTATAAAGTGGCCCCTTCACGCCGTAACTTTGATTAAGGGCTATAAAAATAAAATGTAATTAAGGTACGGTGCTTTTTCAGGCACACTTTACGTCGTTTAATGTATGAGAACTCGTTTGATTACCTTGTTTCACTTTCGTAGTTTTATGTACTTTGGCTAACAAATGACACAACAGAAAAGGCCCTGGCCTGATTTCCACAGAGTGCATTTAGCCACACACATGCCCTGTGTCTGTCAGTACAGACGGACGCACGGCCCTGTTCCTCTGTACAGACGGACACACGGCCCTGTTCCTCTGTACAGACGGACACAGGGCCCTGTGTCCGTCTGTACAGACGGAACAGGGCTGTGTGTCCGTCAGTACAGACGGACACACGGCCCTGTTCCTCTGTACAGACGGACACAGGGCCCTGTGTCTGTCAGTACAGACGGACACACGGCCCTGTTCCTCTGTACAGACGGACACAGGGCCGTGTGTCCGTCTGTACAGACGGACACACGGCCCTGTTCCTCTGTACAGACGGACACAGGGCCCTGTTCCTCAGTACAGAGGACACAGGGCTGTGTGTCCGTCAGTACAGAGGAACAGGGCCGTGTGTCCGTCAGTACAGAGGAACAGGGCCCTGTGTCCGTGCCGTGTGTCCCTCAGTACAGAGGAACCCGCCCTCTCCTGGCGCCCGGCGCTCCTGTTCTCCCCTCGGATTGAAACATTACAGATTTATGCCATATGAAGAATGACCCTTTGTGCCGGTTGGCTTATTGGCCCGGTGTCCGGGTCAGCGGGGCCGGCCTGGTGTGACCCCCCTGGAGGCCCCCCCCCTGAAGCCCCCCCCTGGCCTTGATCCCTCCTGTCAGCACCTTGGGGCTCCAGCCTGGAGGTGATTTCATCAGGTCCACCGTGGTACAGTTGCTCAACCTCCTCCCCCCCCCCCCCCCCACTCCCCCACCAACTCTAGTCGCTCGCTGCCCTGAACCTAGCCCCTCCAAGACTGAATCAGGATAGAAAATACAGAGAATACAAAGAAACAGGGCCTGGTTATACTATTAACCAAACCTTATCCCTGCTGTACTAGATACTATTTCAATAGTGCAACTGGTAGTAGTCTGGTGGGGGAGGGTGTCAGGCTCCCCTGAACTGTAGAGGCTCAGGCTCTGAACCCCAAAAGGTTAAGGTTCTGAACCCCAAAACGTTCAGGGTCTGAACCCCAAAAGGTTAAGGGTCTGAACCCCAAAACGTTCAGGGTCTGAACCCCAAAACATTCAGGGTCTGAACCCCAAAACGTTCAGGGTCTGAACCCCAAAAGGTTAAGGGTCTGAACCCCAAAAGGTTAAGGGTCTGAACCACAAAAGGTTAAGGGTCTGAACCCCTAAAGGTTAAGGGTCTGAACCACAAAGGGTTAAGGGTCTGACCCCCAAAACGTTAAGGGTCTGAACTCCAAAAGGTTAAGGGTCTGAACCCCAATGTCTGCCATCTACCATCCCTGAGCAGGACGCCAAACTCCTCCCCCTCCCTCTCCTTAATGAACGAAACATAAATAAAATGGATTCATGGAGCTTTGCTGTCCTCCCCAGTGAATGACACATAGATCTCGTCTTTGCCCCCCCCCCCCCCCCCCCCCTATCACAAAGTCGCACTCTCCGGTGTGGGAGAAGCGATCTATTTGTGTTTGGGATCGTTCAAACACGACCAACAGCGTGATGATTGAGCGCTAGAGAGCGGTGGGCTCAGCGGTGACGTAAGGAGAGGCTCTCTGCCGGCGAGCGGGCCAGCAGTGTGTGGTCTGTAAGCACTGGGCTATTTCTGACCCCCCACAAGCCCCATCCTCCTCCTCCTCCTCCTCCTCTTCCTCCTCAGGTCCCATGTAAATCCATAGTAATGTTGGGGGCACAGCTCCAGCCTGGGTGTGGGATAAGGCAGTGTGAGGAGATGGCCACTCTGCCCTCTCCCTCGACGGACAAGGCTTAGCCGGTTGAGCTGGGCTGTTATTCCCGCGGCTGCTGTCAATACAACGCGCCCCGGAATGACGTGACGACTGTCCTGATTGAGCTGATAGCACTTTCTATTTCGGAGCAGCTTGCCTCCATTAGTCGGCAGGGGGTCACGCAGTTATCACATCCTGGACATTTTTGGATATTGATTTTCAAATTAGCGCGGTTGCTTTATGAGAATGTAAAAACAGGATTTTTTGCTTTTTCGAATAATCAACTAATTACCAAATATATCTGCTTTGTTATTTCCAATTAAGAAAGCGGAACAGCAGATGGGCGTTGCGGCGAGAAGCCAATGCCCTGGGATGTTTTCACAGATTCAATTAAGCAACTTTGTGTGGGGGGTAATTAGCAAATATTTAGCGTGGCTGGCTTCTGCTGTTTCATTATCAGCCTTCACCAGAGAGAGACAGAGCCTCAGATCTGCAGTCTACCGTCAGTAAAGGGTGAAGGGGATTGAGTGACAGTCACAGAAAACAGGTCATTGTAAAACCACTTCCCATGAACACCACGTGTGTGTGGGGGGGGGGGGGGGGGGGGGGGGGGCGTCTGTTGCTACATAACAACATACTTCTGCTTCTTCTCCTGCGCAAATGAGAAAGTAGCAGGCCCTACCGAAGGTTCACAAGTTCATATTTTGGAAGCATACCGGAACTACTTAATGCCGCAGATGTTTTTTCTGAAGAACAGGTGTCCCAGAGTGACATAATTCTGGCTCAGTCAGGCTCTGATCCATCCTGAAATAAGGCCTCTGTGCCCATAGCCCCCCCCCGCTCCCGATGTGAATGAATGAATGTCTGTAATGCGTATGATGGCCTTACCTATAAAGGGTCAAAAAAGAAAGAAAGAAAATGGCTTCAGAAGAATGACATCACATGCTTTTTATTACCTTTTCGGCCGACGTCGTCTGTGCTCACGTGCACGTGGACGTCTGCAGAGGCAACTTGCACACTGACACACACGCAAACACACCATCTCTGACATGTCTCAAGGCATGGCTGAGAAAGCTATTTATTCCCATACACTGTTAACTAGTGGCACGTAAGCTTTAGACTGGAATGCCATTCAGAATGCAGAAAATATATTTAGTTCTTGCCAACAGACAGCAGAAGGCACCAGTGGGTCTGGCCCTGTGTGAGAACGGTTATTTCCGTCACAGTATGGACTTTCAATTACCATAATCTTTTGCACTGTCCCCTTCAAACACATTAGAGGTATTTAATGGCCTAGATTCATCGCTCAGCTCTAATAGGATTTCAATGGTTTTGGTGAATGCTAGCACTGCCAATATTCCACCATCCTGATTTTATTTTATTATTTTACTTTTGAATTTTATGTTTTTTGACACACGCACACACACACGCACGCACACACACACACACACACACACACACACACACAACTCACAAACACATGCACACCTACAACACTGCACTTATAGTATGCAATATACTCCACCTATCGCAACACTGTTCTGTGTGGTTGAAGAGCGGAGCTGAGCCATTGGACTTCTTCTTTTCAAACTGCGGCCATCCAGGTCCGACGGCTTCTAATGAGTTTATTTTAAAGCCCATTAAAAGTTTGGCGCTTCTGGGCAGAGTGGAAATACCCTACAGCTGCCCGTCTGGCCGTGGCTCCATATGTGGTCCTCCAGTCAGACCCCTTCAGAGACCCCCCTCCACCACCACCACCCCCATCACCACCACCACCACCACCACCTCCACCACCACCACCAGCACCACCACCAGCACCACCACCACCACCACCACCCCCCACCCCCACCACCACCACCACCACTTCCTCATTCCATTCCCATCAGAGGTTGTGTTTCTAATGCCGCTTTTCCACTGCATGGTACCAGCTCGACACGACTCGACTCGACTCGACTCAGCTCGCCTTTTTTGCGTTTCCACCGCGATCTAGTACCTCAAGTGGCTGCTTTTTCTAGTACCGCCTCGCTCTAGGTTCCAAGCGGCTGAGCCGATGCTAAAAGGTGACGTCGGAAGACGGCCGGCCACTGATTGGCCAGAGAGTGTGACGAAGTCACGAGAGCGACATGGCAACCATGCTGGTAACGATAGAACAGCCATAGTAGCGCCGCAGCCAACATATTCCACTTCTTCAACATGCCAGCTAATAATACGAACACGAATACCATCGCATCGATGTTCTCCATTGTTGTTATGTGGGTTCTGTCCATGTGTGGGTTACGTAGGTGTTGTTTGCGTCGCGTACAAAAATACGCCACGGCCCTTTCGCGCAGACGACCCCGCCCACGTCCCGGAGGTACTATTTGCGGTGGAAAAGCACCCGCGCTGCTACCGTGTCGAGTCGTGTCGAGTCGTGTGGTGTCGAGTCGAGCTACATGTGCGGTGGAAAAGCGGCATAAGTGAGCCCATAGGTACAATGCATGCATCTGCAGCCCCCCCCCCTGTCAGCCTTAAGGTTGTAGTGCAGCGTTGGGCCTTTGAACGGGGCGGGGGGGGGGGAGCGGGGAACAATGCCAGGTGATTCACTCACCTGCTCGGTGGGAACGCACAGAAGCTGCCGGCTCCCACTGCTTGGCAACCCTGGGCTGGCCCATTGTTCGCGTTCGGGAAATGTGTGCAGCAGTGCAAACCGGACTTATCCTGTTTAATTGCTGTGTAATTGTGAGCGAGTTGTCATTAATGTTGGTGGGTCCTTGTTATTTGGGCGGTTTGACGAGAGGGGTTGAGTGGTTGAGAACAGCTTCTGTTTTGTAGTCGATCAGTGAGACCTGTCCCTTCGTTCACCTTAAAACTACTTCCTCTATTTTATGTTGACATGGAAGTGCATCGCCGTGGCTGTTTGGAGAGTGACAAGAAAAAAGAGAAATGCATTTGGTATTCTCGATTCTGCGACTGCTTCTCATTATTTTGGCGTGTCAAATGAATTGATCAACATTAAACAAAAATGTCTACAAAAACAGCCTAAATGTCTAGGTAGAAGTGTTTAAATTATGTATATTCTTAAATAAAAGCCGTTTTCAATCTAGTATTCAATTCTACCCGGGCACCATGGATTGGGACCACAGGGAAGTGTTGGTTTGCATTCATTTAATCAACGGGTTATTAGCCTGCACTGAGACTCTGCAGTGCTGTCTATTATCTTACATTCACTGCCTCAGATACAAATACACATTCAGATACAAACATAGACTACAGTATTAGGAGAAATAACGGTTTGTATTTATCATTTACAAATACTCATTTACCAGATAGCTTGATCTAAGGTAACTTACAAGTAAGGCTAATTACAATCAAACCACAACAACCTATATTGGATTACCAAGTGCTACCGGATTAGGTTTCCAGATTCGACCAAATCAATCAGACATTTACTCATTGCCTTTATAAAAAAAACGTTTTTACAAGGTCGTCCCAATCAATACTATTGACTGACTATTGACTTTAGGTGGAAGCGGAGACTGTGGGATCTGGTGAATGGTTGAGGAGCCGATTGGCTGCTCATCACTTTGCTGCTGTGAGTTTAGAAACACCTTTTACCTACCTTCTCCAAATGCACAAACTTTCTCAAAATGTCCTGGAGGACTTCCTGACTCACTCCCCAGTCCCAAACCTATTGGAAGCCTCTAATGAAGGGCTGTACCTTCCAGGCAGGCATATTTCTCCAAATGACAGTAATTTACATATGATGCATTTAGAGAAGGAGAGGGCAGGCTAATTCTATTTCCAGATTTTTCCTTGGATCTAGGAGTCATTAGCAGATAGCGCAAATCAAATCTTTCCAATTTCATCAGAGGCCATCTTGGAGAGCCTCAGTGAGCTCATCAGAGAGAGAGGCATTTATTGCTAAGTGTTCTCTATTGCATTAGCACGCAATAAAGCGACCGGGGACTGCTACAGACGTTTATGTGGAATCCAGTTAACACTCTGCCAATTCCTTTTTTATTGGGACACAATCAATTTTTATTCATTTTGAAGCCAGAATGCTTTCTTTCATTGTGTGCCTTCCCCAGCTTATTACCCCTAAACTAATTACTCAGTTGTTTTCACAAAATGGTAATGTTTATGTTCAAGGGGGTTTTTCCTCTTGCAAACTCAGCCCATGGCCGTCCCCATGAATATCCGTATGTGTGTGTTCTTTCCCTTCGTACTGATGTAGTGTGCGCTGTTGCATATGTTCCTCATTACCCATTTCCACCGTGGTTTTGGGCATATTAATCAAATACATGTACTTTGTACAAGTATGACGCTAATGATATACAGTTTGGACCGTTCGTTTTCACGCATTATGTAGTTGTATAAATACGATCGCGGCCGCAGAATCTCACTGTCGGAATTGCAATGTCCGAAGCACGGCATGGAATGAATGTCAAGTCTAAACACAAGATCACATAATCCTAATATTGGGTGAGGATTTTCAGACTGTTCGCAAATTATAAACTCGACTAAACCCTGAAAACATTGTCCCGTTCAGGGAGAACTGATTCGTGTGCGTCCTCTCCGAGCCGTTATTTATTTTGGTGGTTGTGTGAAGAGAACCTGAGCCTCGCGCGGAGGAACAGTGGCTGGAGGTGTCGCTGCTCGCTCGCTGTTTGCATATCTAGTGTGGTGGCATAATTAGAGTAGGCCTTTAAGTGCTTCTGGAGACAAGGCAAAGCCAAGACATCCCCCCCCACCCCACCCACACACACACACAGACACACACAGACACACACACACACACACACACAGAGACACACGCACACACATAGACACACATACATACACAAACGCACGCACGCACACACACACACACACACACACACACACACACATAGACATACATACACACACACACACACACACACACACACACACACACACACACACACACACACACACACACACACACACACACACACACACACACACACACACACACACACACACACACACACACTTCCATGTTCACTAAGCTTTCTAATGGCCTTAAGGTTGACGCTCACATCTCTTTTTGGTCGCTATCAGATATACACCTTTTACCTTTAACATTTGCTGCTAATCTACTCACACCCTCCCCTGCTTCTGTGTTTAGTTACAAGGCGTTATAGTAATGCAGATGGCATAGCTTCTTTTATTCTGGTCTGTAGTGCCCAGATACACATTTTCCCAGGCCTTCTTCTCGTTTGAAGGGGTATCTTTGATGCAGCGGGCTGAGGAATGCTTTTAACACATTGACGAGATGACAAGTTATCATTGATCTGTCCTTACTTAGTGCGATCCATTAAATAATGTATGGGCCCTTGTGCATTACCAGTGCACTCTGCTGTCCTCAGCCCATTACAGAAGCAGGGCCGAGGGGCCCTTGTGGCTCCCGGGCCCTCAGAGGTCCTTGCGCTCTCATTTAATTAAATTATCCCATAATGAAAACTCCCATAATGAGATTAATTTTAATTATTCATCGCAACCGGAATTGAGCGGGCGGCGTCGTCTATTATTCATCCAGGGCCTAAACATTTTTCAATTCATCACCTTTTCCTTTTGTAAAAGGTGCAATTTATGAAGTGCTCTGCAGCTGGTGCTCGTAGCGATGGACGAAGACGGCCGGCCCAGGGGCGGTCCAGTCTCCCGCCAGCAGGTCGTAGCGATGGACGAAGACGGCCGGCCCAGGGGCGGTCCAGTCTCCCGCCGGCCCAGGGGCGGTCCAGTCTCCCGCCAGCAGGTCGTAGCGGTGGACGAAGACGGCCGGCCCAGGGGCGGTCCAGTCTCCGGCCCAGGGGCGGTCCAGTCTCCCGCCAGCAGGTCGTAGCGATGGATGAAGACGGCCGGCCCAGGGGCGGTCCAGTCTCCCGCCAGCAGGTCGTAGCGGTGGATGGAGACGGCCGGCCCAGGGGCGGTCCAGTCTCCCGCCAGCAGGTCGTAGCGGTGGATGGAGACGGCCGGCCCAGGGGCGGTCCAGTCTCCCGCCAGAAGGTTGTCGTTTGATAATCTGCTCTGATCAGCACTATATTATACATCTATTAATTCATGCGGTTTGTCGCTCAATATCCCTACCTTTATGAATTAACAATAAGGGTATTTAACAGAGAGACTCTTTGACATCTTTCCATCAGCAACAATCCATGCTTTGTTTTTAATTTTTAGTTTTTTTATTAGATTTGGTTGTACGAAAAAAATATTTCATACTCAGGTCCATCCTTCAGTGATATGATACGGAAGTCGTAGCCGATAGATTCTTTTATTAATACCTAAAGGCAGACGAAGGAATCATAATTATGGCAGTAATTCACTTCTACTCCTCATCCACCTCCGTTCGGTTGGCACGGCGTTTCCCCTGTGTGAGCAGAATTGGAACATTTTGGTGGCCTGCCAACTGAAAAAGTGAAGATTGCGGACTGTCACACAGTGTGAAACTGTAATTAGCTGGCAGAGATGTTGTTCTTATTTTTGTCTTGGCAGGCATCAGTGGGAGATAGGGGAACAGTGAAGATCTGTAAGATGATCCCACGCCCAAATAAGCGATACGCTTTTGTGATTAAAACGAGGCGCACGCATTTTCTTAGCGCACAACTTTTTACCACCTACTAACTGAAAGATGTGCCGCGAGAAAATGTCCGAGGCGGTTTGTCGATCGGGGACGTGAATGTCATTGGGTCGTCGAGCAGAGTGCATTTATTAGGCGCTCATCAATAGCTTATTAATAATTCAGGCCGAGTCTGGGGCTTGTTCGGGGCAGGGTTTCAGCCAGCTTGTAATTTTGTAAATTGCTTCGTCATCATGCAACGAAGTGCATGTGAGTCACAGCTGCCAACGCAGAGCGCTGCGGCGATGACTGCATTCCAACTCAAGTTCAAAGACTGTTTAAAAACTAGAATTCGGACCTGATAGAGCCGCAGTCGAACCACCCTACAGACAGCATGTAGGCTACACATGTGTCTTTATTAGAGAAAATAAGAACAGATATCCCAATGTCTAGGCCCTGTGTATCCTCGCAGAGATAAGCATTTTGCAGACGGTGCTGTTTTTATTTTCCTTCGATTGTTTTCAAGGTTTCTGTCTTGCTTTTCTTGGGCCTCCCACAAAACCCTCAGCCCTTTCTCTCCCATTGTGAGCGTTTTCCGAGGTGCTCGGGCCCGGCTACGGCTTAGACAGTACAACAATCGCTGGCCAGTGAATGAGCCAACCCGTTAATTACCTCCAAACAAGCCCTCTGATAACTGTTCAACAGAATGGTTCCCCTCTAATGGCCGCTACTCCGACCAGTAATACCTGTTCCGCCTCCAAAAAACACACAATTCTTCCTCATTGTTTCCTAGGCAACTGGAAGTTTTTTGTGACCTATAAAAAGTTTCTACTCCTGTAACTGATCTGGGACTGGGCGGGTGTTTGTTACCATGGGCACCGCTAAGCTATTTATAGTTTCATCTAGCCAGTACACACACAGCACTTAAAAAGCAGCTCGCATAATTCAATATTTATTCACAAAACGTTATATAAAAAACGACCCCACTTTATGAAGTACTTGAATGAAAATATAATAAAGCTGACAAATTGAGCGATATAAACACGAGTATTAGTTTGGAGAGCAGAAGCACCTGGAGCACCTTCCTTTGACTCATACAGGAGGAGATCATGTCCACCTTCTCCCTACTCTTCCTCCCTCTCTCCCGGCCTGCGGAGAGTCCCCCTCAGAGCACAGCCGCCAAACGGGATGTTTGTTTTGGAGCGCGAGGACGCTCCCGGAGGACCGGGATGTCTTGGTTCTGGTCGATGGGTCGGGGTCGCAAGCGGCAGGGAAAAGGTGTGAGGCATGATGCTGGTAGATTAATCAGGTGTGCGTGTGTGTGTGTGTGCGTGCGTGTCTGTTTGTCATCAAAGGTGCACGGCTGTGCGATTCTTCATGTCCGCTCACGCTGCCAGGTGCACAACCTCCATGGCGGAGGTGAATCCGAGTGCCTTCCGTATCAGAGTGATCGTTTATCCGTGAATCACGCGGTGGGCGAGAAGTTGCTGTGATTATCGAGGTGTCACGTGGAGGGTTCACACAGAGTCCTCCACGCCGACGCCGACCGCAGCGTCCTCTTAGCAGGCCATCTACACCGGTCCGTCAGCGGCATCGGGATGGCCTCCTTTGTTTCACCGTTAAACAGTCTTTGGTGATGGGTGTAAGAGTTCAGTATCTACAGTATCATCGCTCATTATGGGGACACGATCATCTGAAAAGCAGAACTGTTTCTAAACTGATCCATTGTATCAGTCGACAAGCAGAATGTAAACGTTCATCTATTCACCTTGAGGGGCTAGATTAAGGTACATAGTATATGGAGTACAACTTCCTCTTCATGGATCATTATTCAGCGCAGTTTGTGATGTTCTTTCCAATGCAGCATTGTTGTGATGGTGACTTCAGCAACAATAACTTTACCTTTCAGATGTGTTTATATATAGCCTACTGTTTCATAATAAAATCCAGCAGGTTTTTAGTGGCCAAAACAGCACTCTACCTTATAAAGATAAGCCCTGAAACATTAACCATCGTGTAAACACAACTAAAACAAAGAAGTATCGCTAAGTGAACTCTTCGGTATCAGTGAGGTATTGCTTCTCTCCTCATCAACTCCAAATTGCTGCAAATGTGGCTTTTTTTCCCTGAGCTAGATGAGATAAAGCACATTTTAGCACACGGTACAAAGTAATAGTTGTGCCTTCCAGGCAACATTGCAAATTCCATTTCCTCATGGAGGAAGTCACCTTGCGCGAGAGGCTGCTGCTATTCCCAACACATCAAGAGGGAAGTAAAAAATGGAAAGTTGGCATATAATTGAGTTCCCTGCACTCGCATCAATATTCCTCACAATAGCTTTGTCTGAATGAACTTTAGTAGGAAGTTCCCAGTTTAGTGTTTCACAAAGATTTGATTAAGAAAATGTCGTAAAAAATTACCATCGTTTTCGATAAAAATCGTCAGATTATTTAACCAGTAGGAAGATATAAATTCTGTGTTTATGAAAGAATTCATGACGAAAATGGCATAGGAAATTAGTTTTAGCTATAAATATAACGTTTTCGGGGAGATGAAAACATTACAACTGATTCAAATATGTCTCGAATCAGTTTCTAACCATGCAATAATTACAACAAATTATTTCCAGTAATTTTCTAGTGTCCCAAATCAAATTTGCATTCCTGTGTCCCCCACAAAATTCCTCAAGGGTCGGTTACCGGGCTTAACTATGTAAATGATGCAATCTTACTCAAAGCTGTTGGGACAGTTTATCCTGCCTGCCCTCCATTGGGCCTGGACTGGTAAGAAAAATAAACACAAGGCTGCCTCCTCCACTCATGGAGCCGCCCCGTGATGAGGCCCAGACGCTGGCTCCAAGTCATCAGGAGGTGCTTTAGGGGCTACGCTATTAGCATACACATCAGCACTCCTCGCGCATAGTCTTAAACTGTGATTAACCCCCCGGTTATTTCCTAACTTCTTGCCATGCTTCCAGTCCCAGTATTCGACCGGGGCATGATGGGAGGCACCTACTGCTGCGAGCTCGCATGCTAGCCACTAATAGTTCCTGCACACTGCCTTGTGCTGTAAGAAGTATGCGCTGGTCAGCATCTCACACCCTGTACTATAAAACGAGCAGCATTTGGTGGCTAAGATAATCCATATGTTCTTTTCTTTTTTTTCTTTAAGGAAGCATGTGAGCGGAGGAAGAGAAGATAGATACACCCAGCTGCTAAGTGTCTGTCCTGGGGTTAAAAATGACTCGAAAAGCGGTGTCCAATGGCAGGACACATTCAATACGGCAGAGAGTCCTGCTGTTTGCACATGCTCGTCAGGAGCCGAGCGTGGCCGTGGGTTAAATATAAGCGTTGCTACAGTATGTAGTAGCCCTCTAGCCTGATTCATTCATGTCGGATAGCTTGCTGACTAATAATACCCTTATCCTGGAATGGCAGTGTTTGTATTTCTGTATCCGCCCCGGGTGTGGAAGGGACCCTGGCTCGGGGCGCATTAAGCCGCTGAGACAACCGCCGGCCCCCAGCGGGTCCTGGGAGCCCTCGCAGCGACTGTATTTAGTCACCGAGCAGAATGGCACAGGCCCAATCTAAGTGGCTTTCATCTGGCCAATTCAAACAGACGTCTGACCTCAGACATTTGCCTAATGTGTTTTTGTTATGCAGGCTCCTGGCTTCACAAATGTCACAGGGGCCGGCCCGGGGGTTCGGTGAGTGGCTCGGGGACTGGGGAGGTATCTGACAGGGACCGCGGGGGGGGGGGGCTGATGGGTTGGGGAGGGGGGGCAGTACTCATGTCTCCATAACCTATGAGGTTTGTACCCTGTCCAACTGGGAGTCGGTTTGCAGGGGTTTTAACAAAACCCGTTCCAGCTCAAGCTGGCTGGGCTCCCCCCCCCCCCCCCCCCCCCGCCCTGGGGGTGTTGGGGTGGGGTGTCGGGGGGGGGGGGTGGCGATGGCGATGGCCCCCCTACTTCCGGGCCGGTGCTGATCCGCAGCCCCCGGCTCTCTGCTGACCTGGGCCCAACTGGGGCGGCAGCTGCGGGGGGGGGGGGCGGGGACAGGGAGTGCCACATTGCTGGATGCCCGGGTGGCACTGGCCTCGTCACAGACAGTTGGGGCAGCTCCTGACACATGTCCCCCGGCCGCGGCACTCATCTCCCTCGCTCATGTCGGAGGGGGGCGCTCCAATTTATCACCAAACATAATGGTGTTTTAGGTTTGCAGCTGATTTAGATTTAGTGTGTGTCTTTAAAAGCTGAATTCCAGAGTATATACTGGTGGCGGTGGTGGTGGTGGTGAAAGGAGAGGGGGGGTTTATGGAGGCCCTCCGCAGTAACTCTACCACATTCAGATCACTGCAAACAATGAAAACTTTTCATCCCACAAAAGAGACTTGTCACTATGCCCAGCAGGGCCCCGCTCCCGATGGAAATAAAGTTCAGGAGTTTAGTGAGTGAAACCAGCATCTGCGCCGGGTATCTGTCCCCTCTCTTCTACTACTTGAAAGTGGTGCTTTTTTCTCCTCGCTTTCCAAATTGTCACCGCTGTCATAAGCACGCAGCTTTAAGAGGACACGACAGGAATAGAACGGAGACGTGAAAAATGGCGACCTTTCTCCTACAGTTCACAGTTTGCCCTAAATGACAAGGCCGGGTGTAATTCTATGTTTTTCTTGTTTGCCGACTTCCCCAATGAAACAGGAACGTTTTGGCTTTTGCTCGCCAGCGACACAACACTCACCTTCAGTGCCGTAGACTTCGTTGTCCGGGAAGCAAACCAACATTAAACCAGCGTCACATAGCTTGTTCTGTTGCATTGGTTGGAAGAAACCACCAATCACTATTATTAATTATAGTGTATACAAAGTACCTTATTTATTTTTCCTAAAACTGTGTTAAGAGTCTGTCAAGCAGAGAGAGTCAACTAGACCTTGCCCCTTTCATGCAAGTTCCTTATCACACGCCTTGGGAGCCATCAACCATTCCCGCTGAATCCAGAGTGTAAAGGAGGAGTGAAGCCCTGGTAACACGGAGCACACAACACGCACAACACGCAGTTGGTAGATCTGTTTGGTCTTGTTGTATTTAAGGACAACCAAAATACTGCTACTAACTTGGCAAACCTTTTCATCCTGACCTTAGATTACACACCACTTGGGCCAAAAGAGAATCCACAATACCAGTCTCTCTCTCTCTCTCTCTCTCTCTCTCTCTCTCTCTCTCTCTCTCTCTCTCTCTCTCTCTCTCTCTCTCTCTCTCTCTCTCTCTCTCTCTACACCCCTAAATAAAGCTGGCAATGACTTTATTAATCCCCAAGGTGAAACTCCATAGAGAGACAAATCGTTATAAATGTTAAATGTTTTTCAGATAAATCGCGGCCTACTGTGCTGAAACTCCCCCTTTTGCGTTTAATGCGTTGATTCTTCCTCCTCTTCAAACAAGCTGTATATCCTCGGTGTAAGGCCCTTCAGAGCTGCTCCCAGATGTAGTGGGTCTCGCTCTGAGTAATAGGTCTCTAAAGTGTGCTTGTTTGGCTCTTTTTGTGGGCCAGGGGAGAGCAGTTAAATGTCTGTCTGAGGATTCAGAGGTTCCTCCAACCCAGGCCTTCTCCAGGTGTGCCTCAGAACTCATAAAATATAGATATTTTTCCAGTCCATGGATAAATTTCATCAGAGATAACTTTCTTTTTGTCATCACCAAAAACGTTGAACAGTATTTTAGACTAGAGTTATGAATCTCTGTTTTATGGTCTGTTTGTTTTTTAGGATGCGGTGAGTTCCGACGTGTCTAGTACTATTGAGCTACTTCACGTTGGACTCCTTGGGATCATTTGTTTGGACTCCTGACTTAATGGGAAACATATCAGCTTTTCTTTTGTCAAACCAACATTACGCATCCAACATGGCCGCACCACTGCTTATTATTTACCTCTGCCTTGAGGTTGAAGTCTGTTGAGGCTAACCGCTCCCTTTGTTCAAGGCTTCTCTGAAGAGGAAACATCCAATGTGTGTTTTCATGTAGAGGTGTACGCTCTGTATTTACTTGTATCACCCTGATGTTTGTTTCTTTCGGGGAGAATTCAGGCCTCACCAGGAACTTTCATCCACCACTTGAAAGCTCTTGACTCACTAGTAATTTACCCCGAGGGATTTTAAAATTATGTGTCTGCACTGTCAGAATCTTCTCTTGTGGCGACAGCTTGTGATAATCAAAGATTTACTTTCGAGTTTTAATGAAAGCCCCCGTAGATAAACGCCTTTATGTTGTATCAAGATGTTTGAGTCTTGGAGATATACCTTCAAAGTAATTTAGGAATGTTATTTGAACAAAATCGCGACTTTACTTTTACTCATATGTCGTTGTCGTTTTTCGTCCTACTTTGACCAATACAAGCTTTGGAAAACAGTTGAACTGAATAAGTGTGCGGCTTTATGTCTTTCGGAGTTCTCGCCGGAGAGAGTCCGGACAAAATATAATCCAACAGCCTGTAGGTCCCACGTGTGTCAGGAAACGGGAGAAAGTCGGTTTAAATACTTTTATTCTCCCTTCCCCTTAAATCAATAGGCGAAAAGTTCAGCTGGTACTAATTGTATAAATCCATAAAAGCTGTTATTTTTTTAATGCAAAGTTTTCTTAAGTTCATATTTCCCATGTTGGAGGGCAAAGGTTGTGGGTGGAATTCTCCGTTCTTTGTGTCAAGAGAGTGGAATTTAATCCGTGAAGGTGTGACACTGTGCACAGTAGTAGCTAGAGCCGAACACGGTCGACTCTTACCCACGGACAACGTTCTTTCTTCATACACGTTCATCGCTAGAGTGTTAGCATGTTATGTCATCCCTTCAATTTGATTGGCTGTCACATCCCTCCCACACCTTCCACGTTTGTTTATGTATACTTTGTCAAGTTGTGTAAACCCACCCTGCCGCTTCCCCGTTTAACAGCGGGCAGGATAGTCTGGTGGTCTGGGTGTTCACCTCCCCGTGAACGGCCTTGGGTTCGATCCCTAATGTCCGCCGCTATCTGAAGGCCGCCCGGGCACGATGCCCCCCCCCTGGCTGCTGCTTGATGCCATGTATCTATACGAGATGGTGGGATGGATGAGAGGTGAAAGCTTCCCTCTCTCAGTGGTTTACAAAGCAGCTAGCAGGTAACTCAGACGCCTTGAACAGGAAGGTAGGGCTGAGGGCGTCTTGCTCAAGGACACCTGGAGCCAGAGCGCTGTCCTAACGACCTGCGCTGGGGGTCGACGCCCTTAGCCGCTACGCTATCCTTTAAAAATAAAACGTCTCCAACCATTTGGGAGAGGAGGTTTTTTTTGTTTTTTGCCCGACTGGCGAACTTCTTGGCCCTGGGTGGACAGTGCCCGTCTCTCGTCACTCTAGATTGCAGGCAGGCATCTCCGCAGCCCCACAACACGCAGACCACGGAGTCGCCGTCGAGATAATCCTTAATAAAGAACGGCTTCGCATTTAATCTTAGCTCACTTCTCAAATTTCTTGCTTGATATAGTTTTTGGCAAGTGGCGTTTTAGCGCTGATGTCAGTTGAACAGTATCACTGCATCTTTTGTTAGGCTTCCATTTGGCAGGAACTGGACCTGGTTCTTTTTTTAAGGAGAGTGGGTTTTTATAGTTGGAGATGAGATTATTTCATTGGTCTAATTTGCGTATTTGCCGGA
>NW_026613577.1:0-33102 GCF_026213295.1 Gadus chalcogrammus
TTAGCATTACTACTTCCATTTACTGAGTTGAATGTAAAGAATTAGCTTGTTATAGTTTACACTTAAATATGCAGGCAATTTCATATCAACATATATAACATGTGTTCATGTAAACTTATTACATCAGTTGCAAACAACGTTAAATTACATTTCGTCTACGCAATTCATTTGGAAACCGATTGCCTAAACCAGGGGTGCCCGCACAGTCGTCGCGGTCTACCAGTAGATCGCACGCAGATCCCCAGTCTATTCGCGAGGGGTAAGAAAAAAAAAAAAAAAAAAAAAATTTTTTTTTTTCTTTTTTTTTAAGAAAGTAAGTGCGCTTGTACATATACGCGCATAGCGCTGGTGGGCTGTTACCAGCAGTTTGAAAGCCGGCAACAGTAAGTTACACACTCCAACGTTGGCAGGCTGAGGGGGGAAACAAGCTAAACCATAACCATTTTTCACCCTGAGTGGATAGAAGATTTGAATTGATATACTTGAGAAGGTCCCTTGCTCAAAGACTTAATGAACCCCCACTGAAGTCCGTAGGTTCACGATACAACCCCCCCCCCCCCCCCGTCAACAATTGTTCTCTACCCCCCCCCCCCCCCCGCTTGAAGGTAGGTTTGCTGGTAGATCTCGGGAGGTTGGCTACTTGAAAAGTAGATCTTGGGTCAAAAAAGGTTGGGCACCCCTGCCCTAAACCAATCAAGTTAAATGAACACAATGGATTCACCAATCTCTGATCCAACTTAAATTACTGTGGCGAGCAGCGCGGGAAGGACGAGACGGGAGCCCAAGTTTAAATGGCGGCGCAACTCTCATGCCTTAGTGCACCGCACGACCACGAGAGCTGGCTATATTCAAACACAGACGCACAACAGAAAACACGGCACCACTGACCAACACACACAACACTCTCACTAATGGTCCCGATCACACACATCACAATTAACACACAAACAATAAAGAACCCAAACCCGTTAACCCCACTTAACCTAATAACACATCAAGTTATAAAAAGACAATAAAACCCCTTTTCCCCAACATTATGAATACCCAGACTCCCCGGGGGTAGGAGTCGCCACATTATTTATTAAGCTGAATGCTGAACATTCATAACATTTCCATGGTCATTTCAAGTAGTCATTTAAACAGCTTTACTAATTATTATTATTTTTAAACATGCCATCTCTTTAGCATCGGTGTTCTCTTTCTACGACGTCTTTCTGTTGGTGTCGGGTCAGCCATCTCTTCTTCGTTCGTTACTAGACTCCGGTTGCATTGTGGGATAGCGTAGTGAACTCCGTGGTTTACTTTGGCGGTAGCATGCATTCGGAAACGTCTTCTACACAATGCGTAGGCTACTGAGCATTCCGACGCGCTATACTTTTGGCGTACTGCAAAATGCATACTATATAGTAGTCAAGTATGAGTATTCGGATTCAGCCGTTTTTGATAAATGGGTTTCCCAAATATAAAGAGCTAGCGCCTGTTAAAAGACACACAAGCTGTTTGAGACACAATCAAAAAAAGTTGAACGAAAATGTGTGTCATAAGCTTATTTATTTATGCCAATATTCTGTGATTAACTTTAAATCTTTACACTGTGATCATTGAAATTATGTCACAGTAATTATTTGTTTTAATTGGGCATTGCATAATCATCAGAAATGATTATAAATAATAGAGATAGCAATAAAAACTAATTACACAAAGTGTAGCTTATATAGTCTAATGAAAATGATATAGCTACATTTAAGTTAAATAAGTCAATGGAACACACTGGAATAAATAAGTTAGACTTAAAATGTTCCATATTTGAGCAGCACTCAAAACAAAAGAGTTATTATATCAATTATTGATTCTTCAGTTCTGTTCATTCAGGTGAATGAGTAAACCCAACGATTTTTGAGATTTAAGTTACGTCTACTTAGTTATTTTAGTAAGATGTACTGTTCGGTTTTACAGTGCACGTATCTTTAATAACTGAACATGTTCTATGGCCGTTTGGTTCACAACAGAACACAAAAAAAATCAAGATTCAGTTTAAAGTCATTTACAACATGCAACATTATCCCACAGACCTCTTGATTATTATGATTAAAATATAAAATCTGCTTTAAATCAGGTCGTAAATCAGGATTACGACAAAAATGATGATATAAGAGCCCTTAAGACCAAAACCGAAAATATTCTAAAATGTACCATCAATAGGTATTTTATGTACAATTACAATAATGAATGAGAGAGGAAGAGAGAGAGAGAGAGAGAGAGAGAGAGAGAGAGAGAGAGCGAGAGCGAGAGCGAGAGAGCGAGAGCGAGAGGGAGAGAGAGAGAGAGAGCGAGAGCGAGAGCGAGAGAGAGACTATGTGTGTGTGCGTATGTGTTTTTTTTATGTGTGTGTGAACGTGTATGTGTGTATGTGTGTAAGTGTATGTGTGTGTTTGTGTGTGTGCCGTCCCGGCACACACACAAACACACACATACACATACACACATACACGTTCACACCACACTGAGTCTGAGGCACCCCGCTGACCCCCGGCGCTCCCGGGCCCGTTTCTTTTTCTACAACCGACACAGAGAGGCTGAGGACACCCACCCCACCCAGAGCCCCGGGAGGAGGTCCTCCTGGGTGAAGGAGGACCAGAAGGTGTGGAGGTGTGTCAGTGTGTCTGAGGACCCTCCTCCACCTGGGGACACTCTGTAGAAGGACAGAGAGCCAGCAGGCCGGTCCAGATACACTCCTACTCTGGTGGAGCCAGCGCGGCGGAGAGGGAGGGCTGTATCACTACCGTTGTACCGGGCAGAGTAACGACCATCATAACAATAAAGACTCCAGGACTTGTTGTTCCCTCCAAGCCCGCTGTCACCACCCCCTCCTCTCCTTGTGATTCCTCTGTATGTCACTCCTATCTCAACACCTCCTTCCCACTCTACCTCCCAGTAACAGCGGCCAGTCAGAGCCTCTCTACCCAACACCTGGGACTGGGAGTCAAATCTGTCTGGGTGATCCGGATACGACTGGTCCTCTTCAACCAGCGTCACCTTCCTGTTGTCCTCAGACAGAGAGAGGAGTCTGTAGGCCGTGTTGGGGTCCAGTGTGAGGTCACAGGCATCTGAGGGAGAACCAAACATGATGAGCTGCTGAACCGCTCTTCATCCTCATCATCATCATCATCACTAGTACTGGGCCCCGTTTCCCGAAAGCATCGTTAGCCTAAGTGGATCGTGAAGTGCGTCGTAAGGGCATCGTAGAGTTTTCACCGCGTTTCCCGAAAGCATCGTGGGGAACGAACGTCTTGAAAACGCTCGTAGCTAACGAGTACTCCAGGGGTGCTCGTAGGACGCTAAGAGCATCGTCAGCTATAGCCTCAGTGGCGACACCATCGGACATTCCGTCTATTGGATGCGTTTTATTAAAACGCATTGCGCCTTTATGTTCTTAGTTTGGTAATTAATAAAGATTATTAATTTATTTATTAATAAAGATGTTAAAATGGCCAAAATAAAACGGGACAGTCCAGAAAATGTTTGCGCAGGCAGGGCACTCAAAATGTGTGAGAGAAAGTGGGGGGATTTGTGCAGGACTGACATAGGCTACTCATAAACGTAGCATAAAATAATGTAAAAATTAAATTAAATTAAAAAAAATTAAAATAAAGAAATAAAATAAATTATAAAAAACAAGCAAAGGAGCAGGCAAAAGGCTGGGATATGGTGGGGATTGGTCACGTTGACGGGAATGTTTAGTGACATGTGGGAGGGTGGAGGGGGTTAAAAAAAAGTCTCAATCACTCTTCGACGCGCATGAAAACCAGCCGCGTAGTTATGAGGGAGGCCGTCCTCACACCGATCTTCCTCGTCGTCATCGTCCTCAGCGTCCTCCGGTTCAAGCAATGCCACCCCAGCCTTAGCTGCAATGTTGTGCAACATAGCCGTCACACATATCACGGCGCATGACTTGGCCGGCGAAAACTGGAGCCCTCCGCCTGACTTGTGAAGGCATCTAATATAGCGCAACTTCCACCTCCCGATCGTGCGCTCAACGATGCACCGGGCCAGACGGTGGGCTTCGTTGTATTCCTCATCAATACATACCTTACCCTATTTCCGGAGGGGCTTTTATAGCCAATCAAATTATCAATCAAGGAAACCCTTATGCGGAATCAGATTAAGTCGGCTCTCTTTGCTGCGCAAAGCATGTTTCAGAAATCAGCCCATTAAGATAAATGTAGTTGTCACACAAGCAATTTTTAATTTTTTGTCATATGGAATTATTTCAGGGGGGAAAATGCCGTGAAACGCACAGTGCATTCAGGATTAGGACTGATATATATGTCGGTTTAAGCCCAATCAATTGTGTTTTAATGTCTTGCTATAGCATTCATCTAATTGCAGTCTATTTTTTTCGGAGGCTACTCTGCTGTTGTCCTTGATGGGGATTTATTTTAACCCTTTTTAACACAATTTTCCTGCGACATTCCTGCGTCTCCCCCTCCTACGGAGCCCATTTCAGCACCGTGTCAGTAGACAGTTACAATCCTACGACGTCGTGAGTGCAGCGAATGCGCGTTCACGTTAAGAGGAGTTTCGGGAAACGCTCCAAAGAAATTGACGATGGATCGCAAGATCCATCGTGAGAATGATCGTACGAGCGTGGATCCATCGTTATCGGGAAACGGGGCCCTGTTCTCCTGCGCTCTGTGTACATAATAGATATGAACAGATACATACATATACATATGTACACATACATAGATACACACACCTCAACAATAACGTTATGAAAACATCAACAACAACATTATGAATACATCAACAACAAACATCTCTCCTTGGATCCAGGCTGCTCTTCTTCTTTTTATTCTCTTTCTTTTTGTGATCGCTCTCTCTTCTTCTTCAGCCCCCTCCCCATGAGCCCCCCCCCCCTCAGCCCCCTCCCCATCAGCCCCCTCCCCTCCCCCCCCCCTCCTCCATCCTAGTCCTCCCCCTCAGCCCCCCCTCAGCCTGGTCCCCCCCCCCCTCCCCCTCCCCTCAGCCCCTTCACCCCCCCTCCCCATCACCCCTAGTCCTCCCCTCAGCCCCCCCTCAGCCCCCCTCCCCCTCACCCCTAGTCCTCCCCCTCAGCCCCGTCACCTCCCTCCCCCTCACCCCCCCCTCAGCCCCTTCACCCCCCACCCCCACACTCCTCCCCCCTCAGCCCCTTCACCCCCACACTCCTCCCCCCTCAGCCCGGTCCCCCCCCCCCCCCCCTTCACCCCTAGTCCTCTCCCTCAGCCCCTTTACCCCCCCCACCCTCCCCCCCCCTCAGCCCGGTCACCTCCCTTCCTCCCCCTCCCCCTCACCCCTAGTCCTCTCCCTCAGCCCCTTTACCCCCCCACCCTCCACCCCCCTCAGCCCGGTCACCTCCCTCCCTCCCCCTCCCCCTCACCCCTAGTCCTCCCCCTCAGCCCCGTCACCTCCCTCCTCCTCCCCCTCACCCCCTCTCAGCCCAGTCACCCCCCTCCCCCTCACCCCTCAGCACCTTCATCCCCCCTCCCCCTCAACCCGGTCATCCCCCCTCCCCCCTAGTCCTCCCCCTCAGCCCCCCCTCAATGTAACAATGTAATACCTGCTGGGTTTTATACAAGCAGGTTTAACTGTGATGGTCGACAGTATTGATATACGTAAGATACATGATGTCAGCCATCATCTTCACTCCCAGTAGGATGTGACCTCACTTCCTGCTGTGTGGATGGAATTTCCATCTCAATAGTGAGTGTGTGATGTAATGAATCAAACAGACACTTACACTTCTTTAAAGCTGGTTTCAGCCTCCACACTCCACCGTACTCCACACTGGGGGGGAATCAAAGTGAAAGCAGCATGTTGAAACATTCACCTTCATCATCTGCTGTCTCATCACGTTCTACACTACACTGACATCACTCCCACTAACCTTGATGTCATTGATTTCCCCATCTCCGACCACAAAGCTGTACTTTTTGACATTCATACCCAACTACACAAAACCAAGGAACAACGGACCATCTCCTTCAGAAACATCAAACTTATCAACACCACAGACCTCTCCACCATGATCAGCTCCTACCCCAACCCTCCCCCAGCTTCCTCCCTGACTGACCTGGTGACTCACTACAATAACTGCCTCTCCTCCTCCCTCACCACCCTGGCCCCCCTGAAAACCCGCTCAGTCTCATTCACCCACACTGCTCCCTGGTTCACTCCTCATCTGCGCCAGCTCAAAGCCACTGGTCGTCGACTGGAGCGACTCTACAATAAGACTCAACTCACTGTACACCGCCAAATGTATTCGGACCACCTCCATCACTACAAGAATGCCCTCACCACTGCCATAACCTCATACTACTCCAACCTCATCAACACTGGTACAGGCAACAGCAGAGTCCTCTTCTCAACAGTCAACCACTTACTTCAGCCTCCTAAATCTCTCCCTCCAGATATTTCCACCACCCAATGCACTGCGTTCCTTGACTTCTTCAGCTCTAAAATCAACACCACTCACCAACAACTGGCCTCATCTCGCACCCCCTCTGATGACCCACCCTGGATGATCACCTCTGGCCAACCTCTCATCAGAGAGACGCCGAGATCGTTTAATGGCCTGTGGCATGTGCCACCGCGACCACTGACATACCATGGCATATGCCGTTCTGGAACGGTAACTGCCGTTCTGAAACGGTAACTACCGTTCTGAAACGGTAACTACCGTTCTGAAACGGTAACTGCCGTCGCGACCACTGACATACCATGGCATATGCCGTTCTGGAACGGTAACTACCATTCTGAAACGGTAACTACCGTTCTGAAACGGTAACTGCCGTCGCGACCACTGACATACCATGGCATATGCCGTTCTGGAACGGTAACTGCCGTTCTGAAACGGTAACTGCCGTTCTGAAACGGTAACTGCCGTTCTGAAACGGTAATGCCATGGCATATGCCTTTCTGGAACGGTAACTACCATTCTGAAACGGTAACTGCCGTTCAGGTGGAACGGTAACTGCAGTTCCCAACAATGGTATGTGACACCAGCATAACTCCTCCGTATAATTTCAAGACAGGTATTGCCATAAATGTAAAGGTATATATATTGGTATTTATTGACACAATATCACAACATAACGCCGTAAATAAAGGGATTTACACGTTTCTCTCGTCCGTGCTGTTGTTAGGATATTTCCGATCTGTTTGTTGTTGCTTTTGTAATGCTCTTGAAAACAGCCGGACTTGCTCCGGTGACGGTAGTTATAGCCTAGCCTTCTAGGTGGCCATAGAGCTATAGTCTATTGCTTTGTTCCAATATCCATACTATCCGCAGTGCAGTCATTATACTTTATTTTAGTATGACTTCTTTTTTATATAGTTTGAGTACGTAGTGCGTTCCAATTAAGATCAGGGCGAAAGGAAGTGTAGTGAAAGGACCCGGATGGTATACTCAAAACGGTCAAACCGATGAGTGTGGATTGATGTACACCTTTCGTGCTCCACGGCAGCGATTCTCCAACCCGTGTCCATAGAGGGGTTCGATGTGGAGGTGGTCAGGACCTATAAATATCTGGGTCTGCAGCTGGACGACAAGCTGGACTGGACAGCAAATATGGACGCTTTACACAGGAAAGGGCAGAGCCGTCTGTACTTCCTGAGAAGGCTGGGGTCTTTCAACATCTGCAAAAAACTACTGCAGATGTTTTACCAGTCTGTGGTGGCCAGCGTGCTCTTTTATGCTGTGGTTTGCTGGGGAGGAAGCAGCAGGAGGAGAGACGCTGGTCGAATGGACAGACTGGTGAGGAGTGCTGGCTCAGTAGTGGGCACAGAGCTGGACTCTCTGGTGACAGTGGCAGAGAGAAGGACCCTGGACAAACTGCTGTCCATTCTGGATAACACCCACCACCCTCTGCACAACACCTTCACCAGGCAGAGGAGTGTTTTCAGTGGCCGACTGCTGTCCCAGTCCAGCTCCACTAATAGACAAAAAAACGTCCCCCTGGCCACCAGACTGTACAGCAGCTCCCAGTAAAGGCAGGGAGGACAATAGATAACAACAATGGACATGTTATTTATTTATTTATTTATATTTATTTAGATCTGTATTTTTGCACATCTGCACTGTTTTTATGTATGTTTTCGGCTGCTACTGTATACTTGAATTTCCCCCGGGATTAATAACGTATATATCTATCTATCTATGGAATGTTAATCATTGCATTATCTCCATTTATACCATGGTCTGGGTGAATACTCGATTCTGATTGGCTGGAGGGTGTAGGTTAAAAAGTGTTAATTTACACCTAGGAAACACGTTGACCCTATGAAGACACTATGGCCACGTTGCTTGGCCTCACCTGCATACGGGAGATATTAAATAGTCAGCTTATTTTAGCTACAGTAGCGCTAGCTGCTATAGGCTTGTTATCAGGTTGTTGGGAAAGTGTAGAGGAAGGAATATACCTTTCTTGGTAAAAAACAAAGAACAACCTGACTTCTTCATTTCACCGACCGGGATACACACAAACTGACTTTAGACTGCTAGTTTAAGACACTAGCAGTCTGCACTTGCTTCACAATGATCTGCCTGGCTGCTACTTTGCTCTGCAGTAGAGTAAGACGTGGGCTGTACCAAATAATGACAAATGAGAGCGGTGATAATAGGGTGAAGACTTTCTAATGATTTTGTAAAAATGGAGGAACAAACCACAACAAAACAACGAAAAAAACCACCTTAATTTGATGTTTTTTTTTTTTAAATAATTTTAATAATACCACCAGTGTCCTCTGGGGCGCCCCCGTCAGTCCTGCGCCCCTGGAATCATCCTAATTTACCCCCCCCCCCCCCCTAAGGACGTCCCTAGTATACCTATACTACACGTGATCACTCCAAAAATAAACAAGATAACCCTTTTTGCCGGGATATACAATATCTCATGGAGAACTTATAAAAGGTTTTCAGTAAGATAGGATAAGTTGGATGATGTCAGTTTTCATTAAATTGGCGCATTTTATTCAGCTTTGTTTTTATTTTTTTATGTTTTGCTTATAGTAACTGTTTCAGTGACAATTTCATTTCACATTAATAGACAAGAGGTCAAAGAAGTTGGAGATGTCCTTATAACCAATAGGTCAGTCATACTCAAGTAGCGGCCCGCGGGCCTTTTGTGGCCCGCGGGGTGTCTATTAATGGCCCTCGAGCTGTTTTGAAAAGTTTTTTTAATTATAAAAAAAAAAAAAAAAAAAAAAAAATCGTGCTGGGCGCTCTTATTTTGAAACCGCGCGCCGCGATCTCAATACGAGGCTGGGGGTTGCAACGATAAACAGATAGCACTCCAGCCCACAGACCGCTCCAGCCCTCCCAAACTCGAGGCAGACAGTCCATCTCAGCAGCAGTCAAGGCCGATTTAGGGTCGTTTAAGACGCAGAGACGTAAGCACGTCATTTACACAAGGGACTTGTTTTAGACAAGTTTTGATTTACGGTTCCTTTAAGGTTCCTTAAGGATTGCGCGTGTTGCAAGGGGATTCTCCGCCAGAACAGTAGGGGGAGCAACGAACGAATCTGTGGGCGTGGAAGTGGAAATCGCTGGCTTGTATATATTTATAATTATCATAATTCGTTCTTGTGTTTTCTTCTTCTCCTTCTTCAAAATTCTTCATTCGCTTCTGTCACAGCCTTTTAAAATTGGCGCTATTATGCTGTAAAACCGGAAATGTGAGACTCCTGAAAGGATGTGGTTAGCTGGCCAATCACAGGCTTTGCGAGCTGCGTAGGGCCGTAGTGTTTCAGTCGCATAGTCAGGAATTTTGGCCGACGCACTTAAGCACGTAAGGGGGGATATTTTACCGCGCAAGGGGGGGTTATGTATCTTACGTGCTTACGCGTTCCGTCCAAAACAGAGCATATATCGGCCTCAGTCACACGTATACCGACCGGCCCCTTGAGTCACTGAAAAAAAAAATTGTGGCCCCTCATCATTTCTACTTGAGTACCCCTGCAATAGGTGGATGAAGAGGATCCAGAGACTGCTACATCTGTAGACCGTCACCTAGCTACTCATCACCCAACCTAACGAATGGATAGATTTTTCTGATTACAGCAAGAGTTGAGAATGCGTCAGTATTTGTTAGGCAAAGATGTATAATTTATATTTATAATAACACATACCCTGGATTGTTCTGCAGTAGTTTAGGTCTAGCACTGCCCCAAAAAAAACCATTTCAAACTATGGGTCAGGACCCATTGGGGTTCGTGGCGGGGTAGTGGGATGGCAACGAACAGTGTTGGGGGGGGTAACACGTTACAAAGTAACGTGTGTTATACCGACATGGAATCGAAGCTCAAAATAATTTGAGTCCTCCCTGGATCATGTGTCCGCCAACAACAAAAGTTACTCAGGATTCCTAAGTAACTTTTTTTCTCAAGTTTTAAAGTAATGCTGTCTATCCATTTCAAAACGGAAAAAATCACACTGTGTGTCTTTTTACAATTTAAAAGAGCAATACGAAAGATGGCAAAAAATCCACTTAGCGGTCATTATATGCTTAGCAACGGTGCATTGTCAAAAAACAATTCACCGCCGGAAGTTGTGAAGGCCCATGCAAGTGAACGGAGCATTGCAAAGCATGGAGAACAGCCGTGTAATAATTAGGTGAGTGCTGCATGCAGCGCTCAACTATTGTCCTTCATAAGATTTATTCTTTCTTTCTTTCTTATTCTCTACAAACTTTGGGACCTATCTCCTTCCTCAATTTTTCACCTAGAGACTCAAAAAACAGCACTTTTCCTGGGATTTGGGGTGTTGTTGTGGGTAGATGGTGCTCCCACACGCATACAAACTTTGAAATAAGTCTGTACATGATTTTTTAAGTGAGATACGCATTTTTGGAAGCAGACCACCTCCAGCTACCAAACGAGCGAGTCAGTTTCAGCGCCCCCTCCTACGTAGGAAGGGGGCACATTTGAATATTACCTCCCACTTCCCCACTCCCCTCCAATCAGAGCATCGCTAAGATTTTGTGGACCAGCGGACGAGCAGCTCCGGCGGGGGGAACTCGGCGCTAGCCCTGCAGCTAAGCTCCGGGAGTACAATCCCTTTCTCTGGCGCTGAGCTCACCCCACCGGAGCGGCCGCCGAAGGGAAGTCGGGAGGAGGAGACATGGTGTAGGAAGGGATTGTACTCCCGGAGCTGAACTGCCGGACTGCCGCCGAGCTACCCCAGCCGGAGCTGCTCGTCCGCCGGAGCTGCTAGTCCGCTGGAGCTGCCACCTAGCTTCGGCGCCAGTTCAGCTCCCGGAGTACACCGCCGGAGCTGCCGGACTGCGGCCGGACGGCTTCGACGGCGGCCGGCAGCTCCGACGCGGGGAGCTCGGAGGCAGTCCGGCAGTTCAGCTCCGGGAGTACAATCCTTTTCTTCTCCATGTCGCGGTTCATGGACTTCAGAGAGTCAATGCCAAAGTTCCTTCCCCCCAATTCTTCTCAACCATGGCCGAGATATCCCCCACTACGAGTCTTTACTTGTGGAAGTACCAGAGACGTCAGACACAGTCTTTATTATTCATAATATCATCCGAGGTGCACATAGCTTTTGGCAGTGATATTAGATAGATTATATAAATACCCGTACATAATATTATTATTATATTATATTAAATAGATATAGAGTTCCAGGAGTCAGCAAACAGCAACAATCCCTTCTCCTCTATCCTGTGGTTCAGTCTGACAGCTCATTGGTCAATGGGCAGCAGCTCATTTGAATCAAAGCTACAGACACCAGAAACAGCGCATTCTGAAGGGACTGAAACAGAGGGGAATAGCGGTAGATAATATTCTTTTTCCTAAAAGCTATTTCAAGCAAACAGCTTCAAAAACATGTATTCTGGAACTCAAATACAATGATTACTTGTTGGGAAAACACCATAATATGTCTCCTTTAACATGAAATATTGTGCAGGGAGAGGGCTGTGGCCGCAATCGATGGAGGAGGCAGTCAGGTGTGCAGGAAGACAACAACAGGAGTATGATGGACAGGGATCTGACATGGATAGGGAATTTTTTTATTTAAACATTCAGAGGAAATCAGGCCTACTGTAGGCCTATGTAAATAAGATTAAAGATGTCTAGGATAGTATAAATGATAACTGTAAATGGCAGGTGTACTTTGCTTTTGATGGAGCCATAATGTTATGTTAATACAAATAATAATAAAATGCATTTTATTGATGGCACCTTTCAGGCCACTTGAATGTATAATTAATAAAAGATTAAAAACACTTGGGTGGAGCGTGTTTGTCACTTTTGTGAAAGAGCTGGAAAGAGCTGGAGTAACGGAATAAGATGCAGCTGGGCAGGGCGCTGAGAGGTGATGCATGAGGCATGATGGTGGCACGGCAGACAAGTAGAGGAAAATGATGGACTGGGATCTGATGACGAAACAAAAAAGATTTTCTAACTTAAGATAAAATATACTATATATATAAGTTTCCAGTTTCTGCAAAAAGAAGAGAAGGGGTTTGATTAAGGCTTTGTATCATTAATAAGATAGACTGTGACAAACAATCAATAACAAACAAAAAATATAAAAGGCCTGTCTTAGTTTATAGCCCACTCACCACGTCAAGGTGCAGGCCAAGAGTGGGAACATAGAACAAAGACTCACATCACAAACTCAGACGGTCACAACATGTAAAAAACATACAAATACATGAAACATGTACATAAATACGAGACCATAAGATACTTAGCAAGAAAGTCTGTAAATTGCTGGAGCAGGTCTCGCAGCTGTTGACTCTGCTGAGCATCGAGTCCTTCACTGCTCCGCTGATACAGTTCCTGGATCGTGTGGTCAACGTCTGACGATGGGGGCTGAGGAGTCGTAGCCTCCATGGAGGTCGCTGTTCTCGTCTCAGGGGATGGCGGCGGTGGCGGTGGAGGCGGCGATGGTGCGGCGCCTGGTGAACACAGCTGCGCTCGTGTACACCCTATCTTCCCCCCTAGACGGCGCTGGAGGGTCAGCGTCTCCGTGCCAAAGTGAATGGTGTTCCTCAACATATCCACCCTAGCCCCCCAACGAGTAGATCCAGCCCGATGATGCAGGGGTATAGAATTTCGGCCACCCAAAACAAAGGAGATGGTGGAGCCCGTGTCCACGAGGGCCCAGCCTGGGTGTCCCCTGATGGAACAGCGGAGGTAGAAGCCATGTGCGTGGCCCACTCGACCAATCTTGTCGTTGTTCTCAATGGGGTCTATGGTCGGTTGGACGGGTGGCAGTCTCCCCAGGGTGCCTACCCGCATTCATTTCCCGACTGTGGGGCTCTGTGGTGTCTTGGTGTGGGGGCGAGGCAGTCCGGGGTCCAGTGCTCGACCTCTCCACAGCGCCAGCACGGGTCGTTGAAACGGCGTTCAGCGACCCGTTTCAACGCGGTCGACGTCGGTCTGGTCAAATTGGCAACGGACGAGCCTGGAAGACGACCCTTCCCTCGACGTTCCCTTCTTCATCGCTGACGTCGGCCCGGCACACCTGGGGACCTGGTCGTTTGCATGGGATCATAACAGCCTCCACCCTCTCTGCCTCATCCAGCGCAGCGTTGAGGCTGGTCGGTGCCATTATGCGGAGATGTTCTTTCAGTCCCTCTGGTGTGAGGCCATGGATGAAGGCGCCCAGGGCTAGCTCTTCAAGGGCTGCTGTCTCAAACGTGGGGTAGCCCAGACATGCATAGAAGCGCACATCTGCAGCATAAGTACCCAGCGCCTCACCCTCTTGGCGGCGCCGACGGGTCAGCTGGTCCCGCATGTTGTCCTTTGAAACCCTTTTGCCAAAGCTTCGTTCCAACGTAGCCGCCAGTATCGCATAGTCTAGTCGCTCGGTGGCGGTAAGGTCGAGCAAGACCTGCTGCGCCTTCCCCTCTAGTGCTAGAGCAACGTGGGCAGCAGAGGCTTGGATGTTCCACTGGTTATTCGCTGCAGCCAGTCCAACTTGAGCTAGGTACGGCTCCAGGGCTGTAATGCCGGCGTATCGTGGGAGCTTGAAGGTGTCCCGTGGTGCTGGGCTAGCGATGGGCATGCTGGCAGCAGCGGCCGGCAGCGAGGCGGTCGGCGGCGTCCTCCCGGCGGCGGTTGGCGACGTCCTCTCGGCGGCGACAATTGACGGCGAGCTCTCCGCAAACGGTCCGCGACGTCCTCTCCAAAGCGGCGGTGAGAAGCGGTGAGCTCTCTGCTCCGGTCAGCGGCGCCCTCCTGACGGCGGCGGTCAGCGGCGCCCTCCTGACGACGGTGGTCAGGTCTGTGGTGGCAGTCTCTACGCTGGTCACTTGTCGGCAGTCAGCGTGCTCAACCTCGGCTGACACCCGTCTTGCATGGCGGCGGGGAGCACTGGCACCGTCGGGTCGATCACTCATCTCCGCAGGAAGATCTTCGCGGAGACGCTGAAGAATAACTTCAATCTCGTGGATTTTCTTCGCTAAATAGCTTCTCGACATCGCCTTCTTCGTAGGGGGCATTCGTTTTATAAAATCCCACTTCTGACACAAATGTGGCGAATATCAAAAGCAGAGGCGTGCTATATTCTTTCAGTGACTTTATTGAATCCCCCAGTAGCCCGTAACCACAACAAAGCTCAACCGTCTTTTTAACTCCTCCCCCAACTTCCGCACCGCAAAGCACGATGGGAACACATCAACCAATAGCAGTCGTATAACAACACAACAAACATAAACCCGGCTCTACAATACTTTAGGCGAAAGTTGAGTTTCTTTTAACGTCAAAGCATTAGGCCCAAAGCCCTGAGCACCATGTCATATAATCCAACTCGGTGAACAGTGAACACCTATTCCTCTCCATGTCCCCTGCTTCCCAGTTTTCAGTATTTTCAATGTCCAGGTCCTGTGCTTTTATTCTCATAACCTCCACGCCTTTTGTGTTTTCCTTAATGCTACCAGAGTACTGCAGCGTGAAACACATGTTTCAAATAGGACAATCCTAATGTCAGTATTCAACATTGAGGTGATACCACCCAGCATATTTCGGTAATCAATTTCTTTGTCTCAATGTGCTTAAAGTTTTGAAATTAAGAATAGAGAGATCTGCACAGAAATATCTGTATGTGTGTGTTTGTGTGTGTCTCAATTATGTCAAAGTTATAACCCCACTTTATTGGTAAAGTGAACATGGTAATCCTTGATCAAAAGGGTTATGGGTGTAAAAGGGGCCCTATTACCCACCAGATGTGAAAGTGATTAGCAATTACAAATTCTGCCTTGCCCGTGCACATCACAGATGGAAGAGTCCACCTAGATGTATGATGGATAGAGAAGCAACATTTGCTACAGTCCACTGGGTAGGCTGGTTAACGGATCTATCCAGCATACATCTATGTGTAGTCTCCCACTTGTCAACAAGTCAAAGGCAGGGTCGATTTTGAAACGGTGTATAATGGCTAATCACAGACACACACGCATAAACCCGGCTTAGATTTTTCTGGCGTATCAAACAAAGCTACCTCTTCTTTCTCCAGAGTAGGGGCGTTGTCATTCACATCCTTGATCTTTATTACGATGGTTCCTGTTCCCTCATTCCCTCCTGCTGCACCGTTCAAGTCCTTTCCAAGCACCTTAAGGGTGTAAGTGTCTTGATGCTGAAATTGAACAGAAGTATTAAAGTCTGTCGACTGTATAAAAAGTGCCAAATTCCTGCAACTTTCCAGCAAGTTGTCCTAGCTTTGAGGTTTGCATCCGTACTGTGACATCCCCACTTGTGCTCATCATAATACAACCAACTCTATATAAAACAAATACTATTGTCTATTAGAGATTAGCAGTATGTTTTTATATCTGCCTTGGAATACTGATGTGTACCTCTCTGTCAAGGGTGGACTGTTTGACTAGGAGCTGTCCTTGGTCATCAATGTAAAACATGTCTCCTGGTGGGTCTTGCTCTATTATGCTGTAATGGATCTGAGAGTTTGGATTATTAGGCTCGTCATCGTCCGTTGCTTCAATTTGCATTACGAATGTACCTGCGAAAATAGGAATAAAGTCACTATAAATTGACTGGTCATTCAATTGTTCTTTTGTAGTTAATTTTATTGCAAACTATTTTGAAGAGTTTCAAACACATGCCTGGTTGGCTGAGTTCAAAGACTGACCCATCTTGGCTTTTAGGAAAAATGGGCGGGCAGTCGTTTTCATCCAGTACGACAACCCAGAGATCGATTTCATACCCTGCCTTCGTGCCATTTTTCCATGTTACCATGCCGGATAGCTAAAAAACATTGGGACAAGAATTGTCATAATCATCCATGTAACCACCTCATCCCTCCAACCACCATTTATCTTTCACACTCGTATTTATTTATTTGTATTTTTCATCAAATCACTTGGTTATTACACAATGGGTACATGTCACATGAGTGCCATGCACCTGATTGAGTTAATGTATGGGATAATGTCAAATTATTAATGTTGATGAACATTAAAGCTACATACATTGTACTGATGGAAAATCTCTCGGTCTAGAGAACGCGTCATCTTCACAAATCCAGTGTTAGGGTCCACAAAAAACACGTTGTAGGGATACTGGTCAGCCCCCACTCCATGCAGAGAGTACAGTACATCCCCAACGTTGTATTGGTTGTACGATCAAATCTGAAAAAGAAAGACAATTTTTCTGATCCAGTCTTTGTAATGTGTTTTGTTAGTATTAATTTACATGATGACAGGTTTCATATTTAAATCAGATTTATCTTAAAATTGGCAGTGCCAGCTTGAGTGGTTAAAGCCTGCTTCTGAACACACCTCACATACTCAAGTCAGAGCTTAGAGACCATTACCTAACTTGAGTATGTGAGGTGTGTTCAGCAGCACCTCACACGCTAGGAACGGCAATGAACGTGTTTTTTACTACCTTGGCAACATACTTTTCTCTGCTGTAGTCTTTGTTTTCCAAGAGTTTGGTTGGAGGAATGATCCATTCTCTTTTATTTCTCACAAGTTGGTCTGAGAAATTACCCTTTACCACATCGGCAAGAATCTGCAGACACAATGGAGAAAAATCTTATAGGTTATGATACGCCTTGATTGAGATCATCTTGATAAGGATGACTCCTAGATAGGGCAACAAATGTATTTGTGTGTCATGATTAATTTGTGTCTTATGTTATATAAAAGCGCTTGGTAATGTTATAGGTAAGATATATTTATAGGTATCTATATATCAGAATGCTGTTTCAACACAGACAAAGAAGTCTTTGTTTGGTAAAAACACTTTCTGAACGAATAATTCTTTGAGGCATGTCTGGCACCACCCTGCCACTCCTAAAATTATGGGCTTATTTCTCGACTACCATACGGATATGTTGAAAACTGGTTGTGGGTCAAGTTAAGGAGTGGCAACTTTAAGGAAAGTCGTGTGGTATTTCAACCCAGTCGCCAAGAAAAAACGTCAGTGGTGTACGTTTCCATGAACACTGGATACGTAGCATTTCAACGTAAAAAATAGCGTGTTATACCTACGGTATCCACGTGTGCCGCTGTGGAGGCGGGTTTCGAGGTTTGGGTTTCACGGCTTTCGCGGCAAATTGTGGACACGATTGTTTAGGGGGGGGGGGGGGGGGGGAGACTGTTGTTGACCGGGGAGGGGGGGGGGGGGGGGGGGAGACACGTTTGTTGAGGGGGGGGGACGACACACGATTGTAGGGGGATTGGGGGGGGGGGGGGGGGGGGGTGGGGGGGGGGGGGGGGGGGGGGGGGGGGACACGTTAGTTGAAGGGGGGGGGGGGGGGGGGGACACGTTTGTTGAGGGGGGGGGAGACACGTTTGTAGGGGGGGGGGACACGTTAGTTGAAGGGGGGGGGGGGAGACACGTTTGTTGAGGGGGGGGGAGACACGTTTGTAGGGGGGGGGCACGCTCGACAACGAGAGTTGGTTTTTATTGAACGCTCGACAACGAGAGTTGGTTTTTATTGAACGAGACTTCAACACGGAACAGCTGCGCGAAACGATGGTCACGTCACTCTCGGTGACGGTGTCGACAATAATGAACACACGAACAATGTTAATAGAACAACACACAACCACATAACATCCCGAACCCATTAACCCCACTTAATCCTAACAACAAACAAGTTAACAAAAGCCCCATTTGTCAACTGAGAACCCCAATTCCCAGAATCCCCCGCGGCTCCGGAACACTGCGTAGCTTATATTAATCTTTATTATCTGAATGGGAAATGCAATATTTTAGGACAGATACACCATTAAACGCGTTTCTAATGACATTTCTAGCGAGAAATGTACAGTTTCCTTACATAATCTTCAGTCAGTGAATGTGTATGATCTTTATTAATCTTTATTATCTGAATGGGAAATGCAATATTTTAGGACAGATTCACCGTTAAACGTGTTTCTAATAACATTTCTAGCGAGAAATATACTTTTTAATTGCATAATCTTCAGTCAGTGATTGTGTCTGATCTTTAGTTTTATAGTTATTAGGAGTTGATCGGCTCGCTCGCATGTTTCAACGACGTCAGGTTGCTTTCGCTAAACTAGCAGCTCACGTGCTTCCTGCGTTTGTGTTATTAAACTGTTACTTTATGTAACTTTTAATGATATCATCTTGTTAGAAACACGTATATCTGAGAGCCAACCCAGTCGCCAAAATCATACCTACGTTGACAGTGTACGTTTCGTGAACACTGGATTACGTCGCATTTCAACATAAAATAGCGTGTTATACACACACACACACACACGCACGCACATGCACAGACACACACACACAAGCACACACAAGCACACACACGCACGCACAGACACGCACGCACAGACACACAGACACAGACACACACACACACACACACACACACACACACACACACATACTTGTTTTCATCACTCATGAGGACGACCTTTATAATCATCACTTGTGAGGACCACCCTTTCCAGAGGTTGTAGAGAGCTGAAAAAAATTCAGTAAACTTGCCATAGCTTAGTTAACCTATACACAACTTCAAAACTCTGAAATGATGAAGTGATGGTTTAACCAGGCTTTATGGGGACTTCCGGAAGAACCAGTAAACATGCTTTCAGGGGACATAATTTACATAAATTAGAATATTTCACACAGATTATTTGGTGACTAATGGGGACCTGATTGTACATAAAACAATGAAAATTGTAGAGTATAGCCCGAGGGCCAAGGTGTTTTAACCTCTCAATTTCCGAGAGCCCCTGGAACCAGGGGCGGCCATGCCCTCTGCAAATGTTCCTCTTGGCCATCCACCATCTATATGTGGCGTGATACCAACTTATTTCATGATATTACCGTGCACTATGTGTGTGTATGGGTTTTTATTTTACCAACACCATCGATGCCACCCTCACACATGGGAGGGATCTCCCAAACAGGTGTGGGTCCACAGTAAATAGCACCAGAGACGGATGGAGAATTAGATGCATTGATACTTTATTTTAAAGTATACCAGCACATACACACATTAGCATAGACACACATCACGCACAGACTCGAGCCATCAGAGTGCGGTTAATACATGTCAGAACCTGCTGGTGTATCCTTGTGGGCCAGGAAGAGGCATCAAGATACAGAATAGTCACAATATAAATGGAAGTCACATAGACCTCGAGAGAATAAGTTCGACCTCTGAGGCTCCGGTTCCCTCGGTCAAATGTCTATATTAAATAACATGGCGTGTTTGAATAATCGTACATAACAAAGTCTGTAGGTTGCGAAGAAAAAAAGGGAAGCTGCATCACGTTTTGTTCTATACACTTTTTCCATCTAGTGTCGACTGGGTTTTTGGAATGTCTATGCCGTTAAAGTAGCATTAATAATCGTTAGGATTATTACGACGATTATTAATGCTACTTTAATGGCACCGACAATCCAAAAACCCAGTCAACACTAGATGGAAAAAGTGTTTAGTTCAAAGCGTGACGCAGCTTTAACTTCTTCGCCACCTACAGATTTTGTTTAGTTAGACATTTTTGGCACAGTGCAAGCATGTATTAAACTTAAGCCTTTATGTGCCTCTCGACGGCCTTTATCTCTGCTGGCTGCCATGGTTCCCTTTTGAGTGGAGCCTTTCCTGTAAATGAGTAGAAAAACAGATGTTTACATGAAAGTATCAGGAAGGAGATACAGTTCCTATAAGTTTCATGTCCTGCATCAACAATCCTCAGTGATCTGCTCATTAGTACACCTTATTGTAAAGTGTCAACTAAAAACTTTTTATTGTATTACATGCCACACACTTTCATTTAGAGACTATAATATTAATTCCTTATTTTTGTTTTTTAGCAACAGTAGCATTATGTCTTCGATATTATGGCAGCTTTCTTTTTCTTATTTAACATTTTTATTTTCTTGTCATAATTCTTTTGTCTGCAATCTTTCTTTCATCTTCAATTAATATATGTCCTATTATCTGCTTTCTCAGCCATCTGTGAAGCACTTTGAACTGCACTAACTTTATGAAAGGTGCTATAAAAAAAATGATTGATTGGAGTGTTCCGCTCTCAGTCTGTTGGTTGACTCCTGCATTAACATGCATCCAAGTAGCCATGAAAATTAACGTCATCACAGGGACAAACAAATAGGTTAGTTGAAACACGCAAGAGGAACTACGCCTCACCTAGAAAGCAGACGAGACCAGGCGGTGGTGCAGAAAAGCTGCAATCGAGTCAGTTTACAAAGAAAAGAAACAGACCGATTCCTGCAGCCTTCAAAAGAATATACAGGAAAACTTCAGTCTTAAGTCAAGAGATATCTACATCCTGTTAGATCCACTATAAAAGCAGCAGTAAATAAGTTTGCAATTATTATCAAGCGCACAAGATGTTTAACAAATTGAACCTACATTGAACAACATGAGACTAATATTATGACATAACATTTGTATTTTCTAGATCACATGGGGCCCTATCTTACATCCGGCGCAAGTGACTTAGTCACTGGCGCATGTGTCGTTGCTAGTTTACAACTGGCGCAGAGCGTTCTTTTCCCACCACCGCCACTCGCCGGTAAATTAGGGATTGATCATGCGCCCCAAGGGGCGGTTCGGCGGAAGGAGGAGGCAGGTTCTGGCGCCAACGGTATTTTGCCGTTTCTGAATGCCATTGCGCTACTGACCAGGAAATACCTGGTTTAAAGTCAGTGGCGCGTTGTTCAGATGCTATTTTAAAGAGCCCATGCCATTAAAATCACATTTTTCCTGTTGTTTGTTAAATAACATAGGTCTGAATAAGTTTGTGAGCTGTGGTAAGTTTGAAATCTATGCAGTTTGTCTGCTGAATGCAATAGGCAATGAAAGGAAAAAGGCAGAAGAAATGAGCCAATATGGATAAGGCGACACTGTGACGTAGCGTTGTCAAACTATTATTCATGGCCCTGCCCACTTGGTTGGTTCGTAACCACCCACAAGAATTCTGAAGGAGTCGTGATTGAGCTAGTGCTAAATGCTAATACGTGTATTGTAGTTGCTTAGTTCGTAGTAACAGGCTAGTTACAGAATTTTGAATGCAATGGCAGAACGACATCGAAGTACATGAACTGCGACATGCTGCCTGCCGCCGGTTGCCGCGAGGCACCACCGCCGCGAAGCACCACCGCCCGGCAGCGGGCAGCCGGGCGGTGGTGCCTTGCGCCGGCAGCAGGCAGCGCGCGGTTCTGTCTACTACAGACTGATGTGGAAGTGGAAGAACCAGAGACGTCGGAGAACCCGACGAAGTCCTTTGGGATTCATTATATCGTCTGGACGTGCACACAGCTTTTGGCCGTGATAATATGTATTATTTGATATAGATATCTATGTATTATATGATATTATTTAGATATAGAGCTCCAGGACTGTAACGCAAGTTTTGTACACTTCCTTGTTATTTGGATAACCGTTCTGCTGTTGGCGTGATGCCGCATAACACGTCGGACTCTCGTCTCTGGTATTTCTACAACGAGACTCGTAGTGGGGGTTATCTCAGCCATGGATGAGAATGAATTGGGGGGAAAGGAACTTTGGCTTTGACTCCCTGAAGTAGGCATGAACCACAACATGGAGGAGAAAGGGATTGTTGACCGCGGTCGTCTCCCGCCGGAGCCTCGCTGCCGATGGACCACCGCTTCAGGAGGCGGTGATTAGCGCTGACCGCTGCCGAGGCGGCGGGAAGCAGGGCTCAAGCGGGATACATTCGCGGCCAACAATCCCCTTCTCCTCCATGTCGTGGTTCATGTACTTCAGGGATTCAAAGCCAAAGTTTCTTTCCCCCAATTCATTCTCAACCATGGCTGAGATAACCCCCACTACGAGTCTCGTTGTAGAAATACCAGAGACGAGAGTCCGACGTGTAATGCGCCATCACACCAACAGCAGAACGGTTATCCAAATAGCAAGGAAGTGTACAACACTTGCGTTACAGTCCTGGGGCTCTACATCTAAATAATATCATATAATACATATTATCACGGCCAAAAGCTGTGTGCACCTCCAGACGATATAATGAATCGCAAAGGACTTCGTCGGGTTCTCCGACGTCTCTGGTTCTTCCACTTCCAGATCAATCTGAAGAAGACGCGGTCGTTTGAGATTCATAATAGCCTATCGTCTGGAGGCTCACACAGCTTTTGGCCGTGATAATATATATTATGATATAGATATCTATGTATACAATGGGTTTCTAAGAGCCATTGCGATACATCTACCGTAAACAGAGCGCATGGTACCGTGGCTACAAGCTGCTCACGGCCAGGTGATAATATATATTATAGATTATATGATATAGATATCTATGTATAATATGGGTTTCTAAGAGCCATTGCGATACATCCACCGTAAACAGAGCGCATGGTACCGTGGGCTGCTCAGGGCCAGGTGATAATATACATTATATATTATATGATATTATATTATATTATATTATATAGATATCTATGTATAATATGGGTTTCAACGAGCCATTGCGATACATCCACCGTAAACAGAGCGCATGGTACTGTGGCTACAAGCTGATCAGGGCCACACCCCCACCCCCCTCCTTGACCTGCCTTGACACGCCCACCGTAACCAGAGCGCATTGTACGGTGGCTACAAGCTGCTCAGGGCCACACCTCCACCCCCCTCCTTGACCTGCCTTTACACGCCCACCGAAACAGCGCGTTTGGGGGAAGCTCAATGTGCGACTGGTTCGGAGTGGCTGTAACTCTGCACCATGGCTGAAATTCGGGGACGTCTTTGAATACTGTGTTTGTGGCCCACTAATACCTATATTAAAGCATCCATAAATAGCATGGCATGGGATCTTTAAGGGCGCATGCATACATGCGCATGCGATGCATACGGATTGCTTGTGCACCTCGCGCATACACTTTGCTTCTCCCATCTACCTAGCCGCACATTCTTGGTAAATTATTTGGGAAAGAACAGCTGATGCAGCGGTAATAAGTTGTACTTTTAAATCAATGCATCTGCAAACACCGTACAGCAAACAGATATTTTCTTGACATAGTGTAGGCCTACATGCCCATAACTTTTAGGATTGATGAGTATTTGATCGTGAATAACATTGTTTTACCTCGAGTGAGTGTTAAAAAGAATGAATGAATGCGGGGGCGCGTGTGTGCTCTGTTTAAACACACGCAAACTAAACACGTAACGCATAATACAATCAATGGCAATGTCTATTACCGCGGGGACACATGCATATTAGGATAGCATACAATACTGATAAGAAACAAAGTTTATAATGCATTGCGTATATCATTAAATAGAACCACAGTTACCGCATAACATATGTTATATCATATACGTTATCTTTGCCGAAATGTATTTGAGGACTCAGCATTTCTGAAGTTGTGGAAGAAAACCCCTTATTCCATGTGTGAATTAGGCCATATTATTTGGCAATAAACTGAGCCATTTGCAGTTTGAAATTCATGTGGATCTGTCTCATCGGAGACTGCAGACGCGCTGTCAAAATATCAACTCGTCCGATTCAAATGCGCTCATGGCTCTTAAAGGGGATGGGAGCTGGCACTCTCATTGGTTTGTTGGACGTTACGCCCAAACCACACCTACGGGTAACTAGGCTGCTTCAGACCAACCCTTTTGACCCTTGCGCCGCGACGCAAGTGTCATTTATCCGCCTGTAAAATAGCGATAGCGCCGTAGAACTGCCCACATAGCTACTTGCGCTTTGCGCTTCCCACTTGCGTTTCAGACCGTTAGGGCCCATTGTGTTTGTTGTCCAAACTAAGAGTGAATCAGCATCTACTGAGCATCAGCAGTGAGGTGTCTGCACAACGCCCAAAGATACTATCTACCCCAGTCACAGTCTGTTCACCCTAATGCCACCTGGCAAATCCTATAGAAGTATCTGCTGACGTACAACCAGACTAGAGAGCTGGGAAGATTGACACTCCCTCATAAAAACGTTTTCATTTTGACTTATATAACCTCAAATTTGTACTCTACAACATTACGTTGTCCAATAAATTACTTTACTCCAATATATAAATCAAAAAGTGTAAAGATTCACCTTTGGAAGAACATGGCTCACAGCACAGACTGTAGAAGATGCTCCATCTTCTGCTGGTGGCAGTTTGCGTCTCTGTTTTGCTGGGATTTTATTCCCCCTCCGTGCCTCCAACAGTTTCCTCTTCTGATGATTGTATGAAATTCATTAATATATAATATTTTTAAAAAGATACGTCAAATTTGCTATAACAATGCAGACCAAAAACAAACACAAAACAATGCTGCAAGTCTCTTGGGTCAAAAACATGCCCACACACCATTAGTTGCCTGAGAAGGAATTCTACTGTCATATTTTGTCCTGCTTTGTCAACCTCTGTCTGCTGTCAAATAGACTATGCCTAGTGGGGACATTTCACTCATCTTGAATAAACCCTGCTGAGTGGGGACATTTCACACACCTGTACGTTCTCCGTTATCAACCAAACCATAAAAGGTGCATTGTGGGGACGTCGTGAATGTCCCAGATTACAGTGACATTTTGCCCCGGGAAAATTACTCAACAAGGTTTAGATGTGTCCAACATATCCCTTAATCATTAGCCTTATACAAGCATTACATAAAACTGTTTGGCAGACCTGATGTATAATAGATTCCCCTCATAATTATCGGATTCTTTTCATTTACCTGCTTAAAGTAGACAACAGAAGACGTCAAAGGTAAGTAGAAGACACTAGAGGAAAACATTAAGTGATGGACATGAATTACCTGTTGACCAGTGTCCTCTAACCAGGCAGCTTCATCCCATTGTCGCTCTGACATGAGCACAGACTGGGAGCTCACACAGGGTGTGTCAGGTTCACATGTAGTCATCTGCAATTTGATACAAAAAGTAAATCAGTCAATTTAATGTAAACACTGCATAATATTTTATTTTAAGACATTTTCTAAAGGACATGTCTCTTGGGTTAAATACATGCCAACACAGCAGACTAGTGAGAAAGAATTCTAGTGTCATATTTTGTCCTGCTTTGTCAACCTCTGTCTGCTGTCAAATAGACTATGCGTAGTGGGGACATTTCACACATCATGAATAAACCCTGCTGAGTGGGGACATTTCACACACCTGTACGTTCTCGGTTATCAGACACTTAACATAACATTACACTGAAACATAACCATAAAAGGTTCATGATGGGGACGTCGTGAATGTCCCACACTACAGCGACATTTTGCCCCGGGAAAATTACTCAACACGGTTTAGATGTGTCCTACATATCCCTTAATCATTAGCCTTATACAAGCATTACAGAAAACTGTTTGGCAGACCTGATGTATAATAGATTCCCCTCATAATTATTGGATTATTTTCATTTACCTGCTTAAAGTAGACAACAGAAGACGTCAAAGGTAACTAGAAGACATTAGAGGAAAACATTAAGTGATGGACATGAATTACCTGGTGACCAGTGTCCTCTAACCAGGCAGCTTCATCCCACTGTGGCTCTGACATGAGCACAGACTGGGAGCTCACACAGGACGTCTCAGGTTCACATGTAGTCATCTGCAATTTGATACAAAAAGTAAATCAGTCAATTTCATGTAAACACTGCATAATATTATATTATTTTAATACATTTTCTAAAGGACATGTCTCTTGGGTCAAATACATCCCCACACACCAAACTAGCGAGAAAGGATTCTATGGTCATATTTTGTCCTGCTTTGTCAACCTGTCTGCTGTCACATAGACTATGCCTCGTGGGGACATTTCACACATGTTGAATTAACTGTGTTGAGTAGGGACATTTCGCACACCTGTACGTTCTCCTTTATCAGATACTTAACATAAAGTTTCACTGAAACAAAACCATACAAGATGTATTGTGGGGACGTCGGGAACGTCCCAGACTACAGTGACATTTGGCCCTGATTCAGATGCCTCCTGAATATCCAATGTTTTAATATACAATAGAAAAAATGATCATTTATTGAAATTGATTTATATAGTTTCAAAGAAAAGATACCATCAATCATTAAGTTATTCCAAGACATTCTTGAATTGTATATACCTTAACACTAGTTGTAACACGTACCTGCTTGGGCAGTCCTCTCCTCCATAATTATATGCAATTTCTTCACCTTCTTTTATGTCTTGGAGAGCAAAGAGACAGAGGTGTGTGCTTCCTGCAATGTCTATTCTCTTCATCCTGGCATTGGGATGTCTGTGGTCATCGTTCACCAAGCGGCCGAAGGAACCATCTTCTCTAGAGGCGTCAATGCTTTAAAACCACAAATAAAAATAGAGAAAAACTGAAAAAATATTATTATTACTTTTCATTAAAACATCATTTACTAGCATACAAGATCACAGTTTTACATGAGTTATTGATTGAGTAAGCCTATAAGTTAACGTCGCAATGGATTCTGGAAAGTTGACCCAAATGCAGGGGATGACAAGCAGAACATTTCCATAGATATATATATATATATATATATAATGACTAGATATCGCCTAAGCTGCGCTGTTCAGTGGAACGTATGCGTCAATGGTAACATATAAATTGTAAAAAGACACACCGTGTGAAGTTGTTTTTTAATTTTGGCAAGTAGCCGTGTAATAAGCGGGATAATGTATAGAACGTCGCCGGTCATTATCGCAAAATAAGCCCCTTCACGGCAAAGCAAGACACCTCCGCTTTTGCGTCGGTGTCTGGTTCGCCCTTTGCCCGATAATGACCGGCGTTCTATACATTATCCCTTACACACATATAAATGTCTGTGTTGAAAGATTAATGTTAGAAATAAAACGACCCTTGCATTGCATTTTGAGGGACTTGTGTCTCAGCAGCAGCGTAGTTTATACTTTCCTGTAGTTGGTAGCAGGCTACGGCAGCGGCGGATTAGTAATTATTGGATTAGTTTTGTGTAAGCAAGTGTAACGACTTCAGTATAAGGTAGTATAGTTAAGGTGCAATTTAAAATCTTACCACCATGTTTTGCCTCCCAACTTGAACGCGAACAAAAATCCAGAACATGCAGGGTTATAATTTCTTCTTCTCTTTTGAGCTTCACCATCGCTTATCAAATCTCCCCTGCATTCCACTATAAAATCTCCTTTGGAGAATGAACCTATGGCGAACACCCCACGCCCTGCAAAAAAAAAAGAACGACATCTTTAATTAAAACAGGAAAATTAAAACATACAATTGTCAGCCTGTCACAACAGATAAAGAGTGACAATAACACATAAATTGGCTTCCTAAGCAGTTTTGCAATTATAATCATGTTTCTTACATACAGTATAATGCTTGGGTATTGGCATCAATTACCAACATACGTATAAGCATAACCTCTCTTTGAGACACTGGTCAATCATTATAGTAGAAATTACTGGAAGATTAATGTAGCTTATTGAATACAGAATAAATACATACAAAATAAAGTTATTTTGGTAAAGTTCATATTTATTTAACCAATCTACAGTACAATAATAAGTGTAACTAAATAACATTCTTTAGACCTGCTTATCTAATGGAGAGAGGAATTAGAAATGGTATCACTTTAAGACACGTTTTGTTTTTTATTATCCACCCTTTATATCCATCCATCCATCCATCGATAGATACCATATGCCATAATTTTACCTTTTACTGCATTGATGTACTTCACCTCCAGTTTCCATGTATTGTCAGTCTTTAAACCGACATGGTGACATCTGTGAGGGGACTGATTCTATGTGGCATTTCAAACTGCAGAGAAATAAAAAAGTGAGATCGATTTGACTTCAGTTTTAGTTAAATCATACTACCGGTACATCAGATGCATTCAAAGTTGGTAGCTGAATAACACATTTACATTTTGCTAGATGTTAAGCATTTTCTACATTCTATTCTTATAACATTCTATAGCTGCAACCAGCTGAAACACCCTGAAAAGCCAGCACCTGAGCCCTGTCTACTCATAGTAGATGAGTAGACAGGGCTCTGCCGCAGGCTGCGGATGCTAATGCTGCGGATGCTAATGCTAACTAACTAATGTAACATGTGCGTTTGGCTAGCAGTCAACAAGCAGACCGTTTTAAAACATAAATAAACGACTACATGATGCTATATTACGCAATATTTCAAGACAAATGTTGAATACTTACGGTACACGCCACTTGCTCCGGGTAAATCCTTAATATGCATCGAATTCGACGGTTTCAGAGAGATAAAAGGCTCTTCTTCCAGGCTGAGGTTGAACCTTTATTATGTCTATGGGTTGAACCTGAAGGTACATTTGACTTCCTGTCTGATTTCACATTAAAAGCAAACGGCCAAAGTCACAAGCCTCTTACTAGTGTAGCCGAGCTAAATTTAATTTTATTTTGTGTTATTTTTTTATCATTGTTCATACCTTTTTTATTGTGAACTCCACCAAATATTGGTTCCTAGTTGTAAGTTGATTTCGTTGTTCCGTATGGCATGCCTTTTGTTTCCCGGGGGAGTGGTTTGGCGTTGCACCTGTGTGTCTAGCGTCAGTGAGCGCTGATGCACGGAGCTGGTGAGTTCCGTTTGTGTCTCTCTCCGTTAGATTTTTATGTTAACCCCTTGTTTGTTGCCCTTGAACGGCTGTGGTGGTTCACACTGCTTTGTGACGTGCTTTTAGGCACGCGGGAGAAACTCTGGTGCTTTAGACAATTTAATTGAACTGTTGGAAGGGTGGATTTTGATTAACTCGTAACCTAGCTTGAGCCGGTGGTAGCTTAGTTTTTTCCCGCCTTGATATTTCAAATGCGGTTGTTTTATCCGGTATGTGTGGTCAATTGTTTGCTTCCTTTGTTTTGTAGAGTGGAGAGTGATATCCCGGATTGTGTGTGACGCCCGTGTTGTTTTGTCTCCTTTGGAAAGAATAAACCTCTAGTACTCGACTCCTGTGTGTGCCTCATTCGAAGATACAAGACACAACGCAGAAAGACATCGGTTACACTAGCATTGGAAAAATGTATTGTTTGGACTCTTAGACAATAAGACAACAATCTATTGAATCTAAGACAACAATCGGGAATATATGATTAATCTTATTATTGTTATGGCAAAATATCATATATATAAATGCTAATTCACTAATAAGAAGCCATGTTTTATTGCTTTTACTAGATCAATAAATATATTCTTTCAATCCAGCAATCCAGCATCAATTAATTATAAAGCAATTCCTATAAGCTGCATTTTGTATTGAATAAATACATTTTAATTAAAATGTAATTAAAAAAGTATAATTCTTAGCACTGTAGTTGGCATCTGTTGCAAATAAACGTTTCCAATAGCCTAATTGTTGACTAACACTGAAAAAAGTTCTTAGTATTTGAATACATACTTCATGGGGACAAGGAAGGGGCGGTACATACCATATTTGGTAGTGGTGTGTGTGAACTATCAAGTGCAATACCAACCGGGATCCTTAGGGGGCGATAGTGAGAAATGTGTGTGTGTGTGTGTGTGTGACCCGACAGAAAATTGTGAATTATGGGCCAAAACCAAAAAAACTAAAAAAACACACTGGCACCTTCAGATTGACTCCTGAAGTCATTTAAAGCACTTTCCCTCATGGGGACCTCGATTTTGGTCCCCATACTGTCAGAGGTCCCAACGGCGTGACTGTGTGAACAGATCAATGTCCCCATAAGTATAGGAATACAAGAACACACACACACACACACACACACACACACACACACGCACACACGCACACAGTGCATTTCGCAACAAAAAAATATTCCCTCAAATATTATTACTTTCAAAACGTTGGCCAAAATGGCCAATAATATCATTTTTTTTGGGATGCTTCTAGGACATTTTGGGTGGATTTTGAACGGTATGTGGGGGGCACGTTTTTTGCAGGACCTGGCAACCCTGCGCTGTTGCCCGAGATCTGGATCCACCCCGGCGTGGTGCCGTCTCCTTTTGACCTTTTGACCCCAGACTTCTGGGGGAATAGCTGAATCAATTCATTAGTCAATCAGAAGCATGTAAATATCTTTCCGGTGGCGTTAGAGGACGAACAAGGTGTCCTTCAACATCTAGGCTTCCAGGCGATTGCAACGGTGCCACACATGAGCATATTCGAACATGTTTAATGGTAGTAATTAGCTGTCGAAATTGGAGGCCTTAATCAATACTGAGCAGCTATTGATTTGCTTCCCGATAAAGATTTGTCACAAATGACATGTTATTTAGCATCTACACGTTGAGCTGAGTCCAATGACACCAAGAACGACACTCTAGCTAATGGTAACATGTATTTTACATGGTACACCTAGGTCTAGGACATGATCTCGGTGTAGCAAGAGGCCGAGCTTGATTTCATTGGACTCAGCTTAACGTGTAGATGCTAATTAACATGTAATTTGTCAAAAATCTCCATCGGGAAGCAAATCTATAGCTGGTCATTATTGATAAAGGCCTCCAAAATCGACAGCTAATTACTACCCCGAAACATATTCAAATATGATCATGTGTGGCACTGTTGCAATCGTCTCGAAACGTAGATGTCAAAGGACACCTTGTTTGCTCTGTTGCACCACCGAGAAGATATTTTCATACTTCTAATGGATTGATTCATATTTTAAGGTTCTCGGAGTGAGACTTTAAGTGGCTGCAGCAGAAGTGTTGAGACGAAAGATGATATCAAGAGATTTATAGAATATTCCCATTCACATTATGATTCTTCGTCGTAACATCCGACCAAACATCCTCTACATTCACAGAGCGAAGATTATGAAAGTCCAGGCTCAGCAAGTGCTCCATCTCGTTGCACCTGCACCCAGCTGCTCGCTTGCAAGATTTTGGCCTGAAGTTCTTCCCAGACCAACACCCTAGCCATCCAACATGCATATCTGAGAATCAGGCCTCTCTTCAATAATGACAAAATGTAATGAGAGAAATACAGATTCACTTTTTGTTATCTCATAAGCGGCGTGGTACCGGCTCCTTTTGACCTTTTGACCCCAGACTTCAAAGACGTGGCCACAGGCCAGCGGTGTCTACACGCATTAAGCCACAAATGTACACCTCCATCCTGCAAAAAATGGGGCCTAGAAACTAACCTCTGTCTTATGTACATTTACTGTACTGTTGGAGGTCACGCCCCTTGGCCGACCTTTTCGAGATAGCTAGGGATGCTAAAATGTTTACACACATTTCCCGGGGCCCCGTGTACGACATATCCGAGATTTGGAGTTCTAGCCCTTAGAGAAAAAAAGTTTTCCCAAATGGAGTGTCATTTGGACAAAGCCCCTCAGATGTGTAGCCTGCAAGACCTAATGGTTCAGAATGTGGTGGAAAAACAGTTTTTGAGATAGGAAGGTCCTACCGCCCTGAAATTTTAATACCTTATTCTAGGGCCTAACTGGGACCTCCGCACCGAAACTTGGCCCGGTCGGACCCCGAGGGCAGGAAGGGGGGGCCCTTCCTGCCCGAGACTTGGCCCGGTCAGACCCCGAGGGCAGGCCCCCCCTTCAACACGTGTAGATGTTGAAGGACACCTTGTTCGTCCTCTAACGCCACCGGAAAGATATTTACATGCTTCTGATTGACTAATGAATTGATTCAGCTATTGTGTGTGTGTGGGGGGGGGGGGGGGGGACACGTGTGTGTGTGTGTGTGTGTGTGTGTGTCTGTGTCTGTGTGTCTGTGCGTGCGTGTGTGTGCTTGTGTGTGTGTGTCTGTGCATGTGCGTGCGTGTGTGTGTGTGTGTGTGTATAACACGCTATTTTATGTTGAAATGCGACGTAATCCAGTGTTCACGAAACGTACACTGTCAACGTAGGCATGATTTTGGCGACTGGGTTGGCTCTCAGATATACGTGTTTCTAACAAGATGATATCATTAAAGTTACATAAAGTAACAGTTTAATAACACAAACGCAGGAAGCACGTGAGCTGCTAGTTTAGCGAAAGCAACCTGACGTCGTTGAAACATGCGAGCGAGCCGATCAACTCCTAATAACTATAAAACTAAAGATCAGACACAATCACTGACTGAAGATTATGCAATTAAAAAGTATATTTCTCGCTAGAAATGTTATTAGAAACACGTTTAACGGTGAATCGGTCCTAAAATATTGCATTTCCCATTCAGATAATAAAGATTAATAAAGATCATACACATTCACTGACTGAAGATTATGTAAGGAAAATGTACATTTCTCGCTAGAAATGTCATTAGAAACGCGTTTAATGGTGTATCTGTCCTAAAATATTGCATTTCCCATTCAGATAATAAAGATTAATATAAGCTACGCAGTGTTCCGGAGCCGCGGGGGATTCTGGGAATTGGGGTTCTCAGTTGACAAATGGGGCTTTTGTTAACTTGTTTTGTTGTTAGGATTAAGTGGGGTTAATGGGTTCGGGATGTTATGTGGTTGTGTGTTGTTCTATTAACATTGTTCGTGTGTTCATTATTGTCGACACCGTCACCGAGAGTGACGTGACCATCGTTTCGCGCAGCTGTTCCGTGTTGAAGTCTCGTTCAATAAAAACCAACTCTCGTTGTCGAGCGTTCAATAAAAACAAACTCTCGTTGTTGAGCGTGCCCCCCCCCTACAAACGTGTCTCCCCCCCCCCTCAACAAACGTG
>NW_026613578.1:0-5000 GCF_026213295.1 Gadus chalcogrammus
ACCCTACCACCAGTACCCCACCTCCCCCTCCTCACTGCCCTCCTCCCCCCCCCCCCCCCCTCTCTCTCTCTCTCTCTAGCCCTTCCACTTGGAGAGTTATCGCCCTGCCTGGACCGTATTGTGTGGTGAAATGCGCTCCATTGAAACGTGTGAAAATCGTAATCATGGCTAGCTAGCCGCGGACGGTTTTGTAATTAATGTCCGATCCTCAGTGCCGGGCTAATTTTGTTCCATTTCTAATGGGAGATGCCATGCGTGAATCTGTGTGTGAGAGGGAGCCGGTCAGTCAATGTGAGTGTATGTGTGCATGTGTGTGCGTGTGTGTGTGTGTGTGTGTGGGTGTGTGTGTTTGTGAGGACATTGGGTAAATGATGCGCTATTATGTGTGAGTGTTTGGTTGGGTATCCGCGATGAGAGCAGGCGAGCCCTGGAGCCAACGCCGCCGTCAACGCCACGATGATGATGATCATCATGTTGTGTTGGTTAATCGTGGTTGCGTCCTGAAAGAGGGAAAAGGTGGTTAGAAACACAGGAGGCTCTCAGACAATAATGAACGCTAATGATAGCAAAACAAAATAATGTAGCTCCCCTCCGCTCGGAGATGATGCTTCAGGTTCAGTTATTGATTCACCGTGCGCTCCGTGATGTGGAAGCCGAAGCGCCGGTCGGAAAAACACCGTAGGTGGATGATTCCCACCATAATTGATCATTAGCCGGTCATTAACATGTTCCCGCTCTCTATCGGGTGAGCCGTCTTTTGACACGGATAAATCACTGCTGCTGGAAACAAGAATGCCACACTGGGAGTAAAGTAGGGAACTTTTTTTGGTGGATTGTAATCTTTCCACAATGTTGGGATCTGTGCGTGTGCTTTTGCACATTTCCTTCAGAAAAACGTTGTTGTGAAGAATGATGATCTGTGATTCCCAGATCGCTGTTTGCACACAGAGGGGTCAAGGACTCAGATATCAGGGACACCAAACTCAAGCATTTAGCAGTTGGTCATACAGTTGGACAACACTGATAGCGCCAGCGAGAACAAAATAGTCAGCCATCCCTTGTCCAGAGACACATCAGACCCATTCTATTCAGGTTCCTGTCCTGCTAAAGAGTCACAACTGGGGGCGCCCCGATGGTTCACCGGTTAGAGGGCGTTGATTCCTGCCCTTGGGACTTTGCTGCATGTCTTCTCTTCTGTCTCCAATACTACCCCAATCGAAAATAAAAATAAAAATCGTAAACAATTATAAAAAGAGTCACAACTGGCGCATGCAACAGGGCAACCACTAGCCACTGATAGATACGACACCTTCCGGATCAACCTAAACCCTGGAGGCTCTTCCCGCCCCTGGTACTTATTGCGACCCTTGGCGGGGCCTCTCCAGCGAGCATGTCCCCTGCCACCTCTTTCCGCTCTCTGCTTAAGGGTCACTCCCGGGTACAACGGGAAAGCCCTGGGCGCCTTCCCTTTTCAGGAGTATCTCCGCCTGGACCAGCTGCTGACTACAGCCAACAACCGCTTAAGGAAGATCAGACGTTCTCGCCACTCCCGGGGCAGTCCCCCTTCCTGGTGGACTGTCCCAGGCTCAAGCGGTCCCCGGAAATGTCACCAATTTTAAAAATAAATCTAGATCTTTGGAATACATTAATTGATTTTGAAATGGCATAGGGTTATAGCTTAGACAGTTGGTGATAACTCTTGTGTCTATCTGATAGGCTGTGACATGGCCTCGCTTCAAAGTTCTATCGATTTAATTTGTTACATAAACAGTAAGGCATCATAAACATTCAACAGTCTACAATACAGAACACTTCCGCCGACTTTGGCTGTTTTTTTGGCTGGTTTATCAAAGCATAAATACACCAAACCATTAGGGGTTTACTCCCCAATATTTTGGGCAGTGATAATGATCGGCAAAAATGTGAATCTATCTCAGAAACAATCACATCAGATGCTTTGTTGAGTTATGGACTGCCAAACTAAAAATGTCCCCGTTGAGTCACCTTTCTAGAGCTTTGCTCTCTTTTGTTCTGCTCAGCGGATCCAGAACTCAGTGCGGTCCTTATAGAACCTAGCTAGCTTCAGAAGGTGGAGCTGCGCCAGCAAGCTTTACATTAACATCAGTTTAGCTAGCTAGCTAGCTTTACACTGACATCAGTTTAGCTAGCTAGTTCGCATTAGACTGACCTAGGTTTAGCTAGCTAGCTAGCTTTACACTAACATCAGTTTAGCTAGCTAGCAAGCTTTACATGATATAGGTTTAGCTAGCTAGCTAGCTTCACACTGATGTCAGTTTAGCTAGCTAGCTAGCTTTACACTAACATCAGTTTAGCTAGCTAGCTAGCTTTACACTGACATCAGTTTACTTCTGATGGCATCGGCGATACAGTTACTAGTTTGAGGTCAGGTGAGACATTGAACTCTAATAAGAGATGTGACATGAAGACCAGGCCTCTTCTAGGTCCTCCTCCACTCCTGGAGTGTTTCCGTTTTTTGTTAGGTTTTACGCTGTTTCAAGTGCTCACTCTTTTTGCCGCTCCTAAATCCCAGATAATGGAGCTCCTGGCTCTCGCTCCTCATTGACCTCCTCCTCCGATGGAGGAGCTGTTCATTAGTCAGCCCTGATGGGTTCCACCAGCTCATGCCTTCGCGCTGTTGTCCCCCCGCCGTAGCCTGTGTTTGATGTCATGGGTTTGCTCCTTGTTGCGGTGTGCTTACAAGTGAGGCTAAGGGGCCCTGAGTGAACATACTTGTCATTGTAATGAATTAGTTTGCATGTTATTCGCAGGGCAAAAAACGTCCAAACATGAAAAGTTGGACCGCCACGTATGCAGAACACTTGACTCCTGAAGGAGAGAAGACAATCAAATGCGCATGATACAACGAAGGCTTTCCATTCGCTCAGCCAGCAAGCCAGCCAATGGCGGCCGAGCGCGACCTCACGGATGACCTCATCGAGGAACCCATACAAATAAACACGCTTGATTAATCAACGCACGCCACTTAACGCGGGTTGCCTAGCTATCGTCACACTTTCGGTTTTGCACACTTTTGTCTGAGAGCCGGGTGACCTTTTGACCTCTTCCCGAGCACGTCAATGGTTTTAGAGTCACTCTGGCCCAGAAGCGGTCTCCAGCTTTAAGTCTTGTTGTATGTGTGTGTGTGTGTGTGTGTGTGTGTGTGTGTGTGTGTGTGTGTGTGTGTGTGTGTGTGTGTGTGTGTGTGTGTGTGTGTGTGTGTGTGTGTGTGTGTGTGCGTGTGCGTGTGTGGGGCGGGTGTGTGTGTGTATGTGTGTCTGTCTGTGTGTTTGTGTGTGTAAGAGGATGGGCCACTTGAGTAGATCATATAGTGTAGATTGGAGTTAGACAGTGGAAGATAATGAATAGTTCAAACACACCGATTAGGACGCTTCCTGTTAGACCATGTAGTCCGTTCTGGACTACTACAGTAACGTTAGATAGTACAGTGATAGGTCATTCAGAAGCAGCCAGGTGTTTTACAGTACAGAGACAGGTCATCAAGGAGCAGGTATGGGTTAGACATTACAGAAACAGGTCATTAAGGGGAAGGTAGGAGTAACCCGGGGATTCCACAGAACGCGTTACGGCAGCATTACGGCTGTGACTCTGCCCTGCTTGCATTTCCACCGGGTGCGTTACGGCAGCGCAACGTGCGTTGCGAGCCAGCCGTATTCACGCGAGATCACGCGATAATCCTAAACCTAATGTACTCAACTTCCACTCCCAAAACGACTGCAATTAAATGCCACGCTTTGTCCTTCCGGCCATTGCCCTTATAAAAAGGATGATTTGGTACATAAATGACGTTGTGATAGGCTACATGAGCTGAGTATTGTGTTTTATTTTGAAAATTGACCGGATGCTCTATGGCTTTTACTTTTTCACTTCCTGCCCTGCTCAATCTGCTCTGTTGAAATTGACGCGGTTCAGCAACGGCTTGCGGCAAAAATAGAAATGCTACGGAATGATAGCGCTGCGGCGCGGCAAGCTGCTCCTGGGACGCTGCTGAGACGTTCCGCAGCCACGCCCGGTGGAAATGGTCTGATTGATTAGAGTGGAACCTATCTGCTGCGGTGACCGCGGCCGAGACGTTCCGCAGCCGTAACGTTGCCGTAACACGTCCGGTGGAATCAGGCCTTTAGACAGTACAGAGAGATTAATCATTAAGAAGCAGGTAGGGTTTGGACAGTACATAAACAGGTCATTAAAGAGCAGATAGGGGTTGGACAGTGAATACACAGACGGTTCTCTAAAGAGCATGTTAGGGGTAGACAGTACATAAACAGGTCATCAAGGAAGAGTTAAGGGTTAGACAGTGAAAACATAGGCTGGTAATTAAGGACCAGGTAGGGGCTGGACAGTAAAAAGACAGGTCATAAGGGACAGGTAGGGTTAAGACAATGAATAGAGACAGGTCATTAAACAGCAGGTAGGGGTAAGACAATACTGATAAAGGTCATGAGGGATAGGTGGGGGTTAGAAAGTGAATACAGAGACAGTTGATAAAGGAAGAGGAAGGGGTTAGACAGTTCAGATACAGGTCCATAAGTTGCAGGTAGGGGCTGAGTCTTGCTCAAGGATGTCTAGTACATAAAAGTGGATTGCATAAGATCGCGTCACCAACGCATAACGCCATCTCCACCAACCCCTTATCCATGCGTTTTAAAAGGTGGTGCGCACCAATGTGCTGACGAGCACATGGGACGGAGGAGGAGGCAATTAGCACAACTGATCTCCACCTCGTATGGGAAATACTGAGGTCTGGCCGGGGGGGCGGCGCTTGACTTCAGTGGGAGTCGGCGAGATCTTTGTCACGGAGATCTGTCGGCGGGGGTCCACCATTGAACTGAAGAGAGAGAGAGGGGGGGGGAGGGAGAGAGAGAGAGAGAGAGAGAGAGAGAGAGAGAGAGAGAGAGAGAGAGAGAGAGAGAGAGAGAGAGAGAGAGAGAAAGAGATGGGGGAGGGAGGGAGGGAGGGAT
>NW_026613578.1:7500-12500 GCF_026213295.1 Gadus chalcogrammus
CCCGTTAAATATTCATTAGCTCTGGAAAATCAACCCTTGGTTCCCGCGGTTTTTTATCATTCAGACAGCGTAGCAAGTGTGGCCCCTTTTTTTGAGCAGAATAAATATATATATATATATATATATATATATATATATATATATATATATATATATATATATATATATATATATATATATATATATATCTTTCTTTCCACGCAGGGATGGTTCAAAGAGGCCTTGAAAGCCTTATCCTTTACTTGAAGAATTAACGGCTCCTTACTTCATCCGCTCCGTTAATTGCAAAGGTAGAAAGATCAGACAAGAGTTGAGACTGGCGTCATTTATCGTGTTGATGATGATGATGATGATGATGATGATGATGATGATGATGATGATGATGATGATGATGATGATGATGATGATGATGTGATTTGCTTTTCGGTCTCCGTCGTCACCTTGTGGGCGACGCATGACGTGAAGTGGGCCCTAAATCGAGAACCCATGATATAGCTTCAAGTAAATATTAGGTCAATGAAATGAAAGTGAACTATTGCCCTGCTTGCCGTCGTCGGAGCGCCTGGGAGCCCGGCTGCTGTGTGTTAAAAGCAGTCATGGGATTTTTATTTGAAGGAAACACTGGTTTGTGTGAGTTGTTTCTGAGATGGAGCCATTTACACGTAAACAGTGACATCTGCTGGTAATGTGAGCGCACGACCACAGCCCCGACGCAACATTGAATATTTGCAATGCATCTGTATGTATGCAAGACCATAAACCGTAAGATAGACTTTTTGCAAATTGTATTCACATGGAATTGTATATTCAATTGTTCACATAATTAATTAAATTCAGTATGAATGGTGAAAATGCTGTTGTAATCTCTTTGAAGGACACAAGATGGCTTCCACGAGGTGCAACACCATGTTACCATGGTGTTGCTCCTGTACTTTAGCCCTACCCACTACCTCAGTTGCCAGCTGTAATCTGATGAATGGGCTGATTAATTGATCAAGTGGGAACAGGATTTGTGCTTTTAAGTGGATCACAGACACCCCGACTATTACTGGAGCGTTACGGTGCATGGATATTTAAAAAAAATGAGAAATTAAGACTTGACCTCCCCACTCTTGACTCTTTGACAATCTCGTGATTAGGATTTTGCTGTTTTTTAGGCATATTAAAATATGCTTGTGTAAACGAAACAATGCATCCACAAAATAATATCCCAATTGGTTGGAATATTTGAAATGATGTTGGTTGATGGATACCAACAGTGTAACAATCAGGCCTACAGAGTGTAATGGATTGTTCTCCACACTATTCATTCATTCAGGCCAGCTCTATTGTATTTGTATCAGCCTTAATCACTGTTACAGTTTTAAAGGGCTTCACAGGACCTTGCCAAGCCAAAGTAATGTGGCTTGGCACATTGTACCAGGAATCAAATAACAACACAGCTAAACAACCAGTTTAATGAATTTTGAGTGGAGATTAATTACCTGCCTTAATCACCTGTCTCTGAACTGTTCAACCCCTACATGCTCCTCAATGACCTCTCTGTATTCACTGCCTAACCCCTACATGCTCCCTAAGGTGAAGTTTATCCAATGTGCTAGCCTAACACCAAAGTAGCATGTTTCTGCTATTAGTGGAGGTGATGGTGGTGGTGGTTTAAATATATCTATATATATATATTTGTAAATAGTGCAGTTACTTTTCCACGATTGGACCAATAGTGGAGGATGGAGACAGAGACAGAGAGTGGGAGAAATATAAGAGAAATGGATAAAGAAACTGAACTCTGCAACACCAAATTACCTTTTGCGTGTGCGTGCGTGCGTCGGTGCGTAAGTGTTTTTCCCTCCCTCCCGGCCTCGGACATTGTTTACCGCCTCCCACCCTCACCAACCAGGGACGCTGTTTACCGTATGTCCGGATCGCGACACCAACTTTAATTTGGAGAGGCCGCGTAACCGCGTTAATGATTGATCGATACACGAGCCTGTGCTGCGCGCCCGCAGGAGAAGGTCAGTTGATATCTGTGATTGGGTTGTAGGCAGTGATGATGTCCTCTGACGTGACGGGACGTCCAGCGGTCCGCTCTCAGACCCCTTGTGGTGCAGACGTGCGGTCCACCGCTGATTGGGTTTCGCTTTATGGAAAGTTATCGCAACTGAAGCTAATGAATCCAATGAGCTCAGAGCTGCATTCTATCGGGTGGCGGGTGAGTTTCACCGCGTTTATATCTGCACGGGACATCGAGACACGCGGACGGGATTAAGGAGGGATAAACGTTGTTTATCTTTGAGGGTCAACGGTGTTATGAAACGCTGGTGTTATGTGGACGGCCTTCAGTGAGATTATGGGCGGACTGCTCAATGCCTTGTTCAACAGGACTCCGGGAGTTTCAAGGATGGACTCGACAGCCAGCGCGCGTTACTTTTAAGAGGGCGTTGACAAAACAGATTTGTTCCCCACAGTTATATTCCTTTGTGAATGTTGAGCGGTACAACAGACGTGCACGCGTGCACACACGCACACACGCACCAACACACACGCGCGCGACCACGCACTCACAGGCATGTATGCACGAACACACAAACACTCACTCACGCACACACACACACACACACACACACACACACACACACACACACACACACACACACACACACACACACACACACACACACACACACACACACACACACACACAAGCACACACACACACACACGCACACACGGACACACACGCACACACACGCACAGACACACATGCACGCACACACACACACGCACTAACACACACTGGAGCCTGCCGCCATTGTAAGTTTGTCAAAGTATTCTCCCTTTTGAGGGTCAGTCAATGAAATTAAGTGTAGACAGTAAGGCCTGCATGAAAGACGTGTGACACACATAGGCCTATGTCACACACGTGGGTGAGTATGTGACACATGTGTTTAAAACATGAGACAACATAGGGTTGGATTCCTTTAAAGCCATTCAGACATCAGGCTTTTATTTAATTATTTCACTACATGTGAGTGAAATAATACGTACTATCGTGTGTTTCAATAAAATGACCCATAGAGGGCGATCTTCCCTGTTTATGGAATGACTGCTATATTTTCCTCTTTCACTCGTATCTTCTCTCTCTTCTCTAATCTTATCTTATCCTCTCTTATATTATATCACAGACAGCAGCATGGCTACAGACATGAGATAATGGGTACTAGTTCGTTATTGTGAAATAATAATCATTATGCATCATTTTAAATAAACCATAAGAATATAGCCTACCGTCACAATGAACGGTATTAGTTTATTAATTATGAGACGGTAAAATTGTAAGCCTTATATCATTTGAAATGCGCTCTACATTTGAAGAATAAAGCCTTTTAATCGTGTAAGCACTACTTGATTGTGTTTGTAGTTGTGTTTCAGTTTGACTTCTCTTCCTATTTGCATATGCATTTACCTAGGTTAACCCCTGGCCACGCCTCTATGAGAGTGTGTGTGTGTGTGTGTGTGTGTGTGTGTGTGTGTGTGTGTGTGTGTGTGTGTGTGTGTGTGTGTGTGTGTGTGTGTGTGTGTGTGTGTGTGTGTGTGTGTGTGTGTGTGTGTGTGTGTGCCTTTGTGTTTGTTTGTGAGAACGCCCCCGTGTGTGTGTGTGTGTGTGTGTGTGTGTGTGTGTGTGTGTGTGTGTGTGTGTGTGTGTGTGTGTGTGTGTGTGTGTGTGTGTGTGTTTGCGTACGCGTGTGTGCGTTCGGCTGCTCGTGTGTGTTTGTTTGGAAGAGATGATCGGCTCCTGGGGAAACCGAAGCCGACCGCTGTTGCCGCTGTGTCCGTCATTGTGTAAGTTTAGAGCACCCTTCTATAGTTTCCCCGAGTGCCCTCGATGCACCAGGGGGGCCTGACTCACGCGCTCCAGTTACACACGGACGACCATACACGGCATGAAAACCTGCCGTCGGCGCGTAGCCTACTACGCTATCCGATGGCGACAACGTCAATTAAACGCGTTTTCTAAAATGACGGCTGCCAGCTCCCCCACACACACACACACACACACACACACACACACACACACGCGCACATACAAATTCTACACATACATACAAACCAGGCCTTGCTGTCAATTAGCAACACGCTTTTATTTACAGTGATGGAAATGACATACATGCACACACACCAACACACACAGACACACCGACTCTGCAACATACTGTAGGTCCTGAGAGGGTAGATTGAAAGACTGCCAAAGAGCTAGTTGTTCCAGAACTCGAAATTTAGGGATGGAGAAATGAAGGGAGGGAGGGAAGGATGGATGACCACATAGGGAGGGAGGGAGGGAGAGAGAGGGGAGGGAGGATGGACCATGGGAGGGAGAGAGGGAGGGAGGGTGAGAGGGAAGGATGGATGAACACAAGGAGGGAGGGAGGGAGAGACGGAGGGAGGGAAGGATGGATGAACACAAGGAGGGAGGGAGGGAGAGACGGAGGGAGGGAGGAAGAGAGGGAGGGACGGTGAGAGGGAAGGATGGATGAACACAGGGAGGGCGGGAGGAAAAGACGGAGGGAGGGAGGGAAGGAGGCTGGGAGGGAGAGAGAGAGAGAGATGGACAGAGGGAGGGAGCGACAGGGGAGGGATGGATAGAGGGACAGAGAGAGGGAGGGAGGGAGGGAGGTTTTATGCCAATGCCTCTCACGGTGTAGGGGTGTGATGGCAGATGCCAGCCGAGGGGCAGGGGTCATGGCTGCAACGGGCTCATCTAGGCAGAGGGAGGGGTCCTGAGAGCCGGCACCTGGCATATGTCTGTCCAGCTGACTGGGTAACAACCCCACACACATCTGCACCGCACAAACACAGAGAGAGAGAGAGAGAGAGAGAGAGAGAGAGAGAGAGAGAGAGAGAGAGAGAGAGAGAGAGAGAGAGAGAGAGAGAGAGAGAGAGAGAGAGAGAGAGAGAGAGAGAGAGAGAGAGAGAGAATATCGATAACATAACATAACTGTGTG
>NW_026613578.1:17500-30000 GCF_026213295.1 Gadus chalcogrammus
AATTTGTGACCAAATCCACCATCATCTGTATCGTAAATACATTGTCAAGATACCTTCGTAATCATGGTTTTCATCGCATGATAACATGGGCTTCAGTGTTTGGTTTCTCCATAGTGAAACTAAACTTTAAACTGTCAATCAAGCACCACTCTTTAGTTACTGTTCTAATGAGAATTCAGCTTTTTTTTTTTACATACACTTTCCTTCATTCTCCGGTTGTTCATAAGAAGCTTGGATTGTGTCTAAATGGGTGTACTACTCACAAACAAACACCGCACATGCACAAAAACACAGATTCACACACTGTATCACTCTGCCTCTCTTGGTATCTCTCATGTATAAGTCATTATTGTTGTGGCAGAGAGCCGATTATGGTGTATGTGTGTGTCTCTCTGTGTGTGTTTCTGTGTGTGTAGCCATTTATGTAAGGCTGTTTGGCTCTCATGGGCCTTGGCTAGGGAGAGAGTGTGAGAGTAAGAGTGAGAGAGAGAAAGAGACCTCATACAGATAGAGATCAATTTAGGTCGTCAGGGGAAATCACGAGGGCTCTGTGTGTGAGTGTGGTTGTGTGTGTGTGTGTGTGTGTGTGTGTGTGTGTGTGTGTGTGTGTGTGTGTGTGTGTGTGTGTGTGTGTGTGTGTGTGTGTGTGTGTGTGTGTGTGTGTGGTTGGGGGGATGTGTGTGGGGCTGCTTCATAATTAACTGTGTTGACTTGCTTAACTCGTCAAAAGGGAAGATTCTGGAAGCGGCAAACTTAGTGAGACAGTGACCCCGTGGCAGCTGTTTTCCGTACGCTGGCCGTACTTGACAGCTAATAGCTTCCTCCACTCAGGTCGTACACGCTGCTGTTTTTAAATTGACTGGACGCCGTATTGATGGTTGCCCACCGAGGGCTGTTGCATAGCGTCCACACTGTAACGGACCATTCCTATTCCTTCCTCTCAAGACGATTCCCTGAACGGATCCCCGTGTCCAGGACTTCTTCAAAATAGAGCTCGCTATATATAGGCATTTATAATTGAAATGCGTCGCTTTTAAAGGGAAAAGGCAAACGAGCGTTGAGGAAGACGTTGCGGTTGAACGACCCGACTAATGGCGCATGCTGCAGCCAAGGGGCTGGCCTGCGTCCAATGAAGTTAGAGGATTGATGACATGCGGAAGTTACGGCCAATGGCTGACATTCCCAATTAAGTGGGTTTATTGTTGACCCCTACAAGACGCTAGGAATTGGAAGCTAAAATGTAGCCAAGTAAAATCTGCTTAAACCCATGCAGGCACTTTCAAGGGTATTTGCAACCAAACCAGTTTTCAAGACAAATTCCCCTTCGGGCAATAAAGGTTTATCTATCTTTTATTTTAGGGTTTTAACGGTTTAATATATTAGTGATATTTCTTACTCAAACAGGAAGTGCACCCAACTACACTTTAAAATGGAAGTAGCAGCAGTAGGCGTACTAGTAGCCTACTAGAAGTTGTACAATAAGTGCTCATACTAGTAGTAGCGTATTCAAAGCAGTAGTAATATGAAGTAGTAGTATTAGTTGGAAAGAGAAGAAGAAGCAATAATAAAATAATATATCCGATTTTTTTATTGCTGCTATTTAAGTGACTATAACAGCAGTGAAAGGTAATGTAGTATTAAAATAAGAAGGCATAGTAGTAGTCCCTACAGATAGACATTGTATAGTGTTTTCACTGTACTATGTGTGACATTCATACAATGAGTGTTGATACTTGGATTCTTTCAAAAGAAGATTAATGATAACATGAGTGAAATCACCATCGATCAGCATTGAATACCAAAACGTCCCGGTCATCTATGCTACGAGCTAGGTGAAATGCTACCCATTGCGACTTTAACAATTGACTACTTAAACAGTATATTATAGCAGTGTGTGTGTGTGTGTGTTTCTGCGGCCTGGGTCGCTCTAGCAGACCATGATGATGAGCTAAAGGGAGTTACCGTGGTTGGCAACTATACCTCTAATGTGAGCACGGCCGCAGGCCAGAGCTGCCCTTTACGGGCCCACCGTTGAGAAGAGGGGGGCGAGAGACATAGAGAGAGAAGGAGGGAGGAGAGAGGTGGGCAGAGAGCGAGAGACACTGGAATGGAACTAAAGAGAGAGGACAGTAGAGTGAGAGGAAGGTAGAGGGCCGAGCGAGGGATAACTAGAGAGAGAGAGGAGGGTGGAGGTTGAGAGATAGAGAGAGGGAATTACAGAGAGAGAGAGAGAGAGAGGGAAGAAGGGGATGAGAGACATAGAAAGGGATAACTGGAGAGAGAGGAGGGTGAAAGTTGAGATACACAGAGAGGGAACGGGTAGAGAAAAGTAGAGGGCGAGGGACATAGAGAGAGACATCGAGGAACTGAAAAGAGAGAGACCTGGATAGTGAGTGAGAGACACACAATTGGAGCGACAGAAAGACCAAGGGAGAAATAAAGAGAGCGGCAGAGGGAGAGAGGGACACAAAGGGAACAAAAGAGAGAGAGGGAAGAGAGCAAGAAGGGCGGAGAGACAGGTAGCAAAATTATATTAAAAAGATGAAAGAGATTAAATACGAGGCAGCTGTGCATGTGTGCGCTTGTGTGTGTGTGTGTGTGTGTGTGTGTGTGTGTGTGTGTGTGTGTGTGTGTGTGTGTGTGTGTGTGTGTGTGTGTGTTCTCGCGGGTGTGCGTATCTTAGTGTGTGAGATACTGAGACACACATAAACACACCAAGAGAGAGAGAGAGAAGGGGAAGAAAGTGAGAGAGAACTGGAGTGAAAACGCAAAGAAGAAAGATAAACTGTGTGAGAGAGAGAGAGAGAGAGAGAGAGAGAGAGAGAGAGAGAGAGAGAGAGAGAGAGAGAGAGAGAGAGAGAGAGAGAGAGAGAGAGAGAGAGAGGGAGAGAGAGAGTGGGATTGATAGCAAATTAAACAAGTTTGATCAAAAGATTTGCAGAACCCGTTTGCCACACCTCTATGCCCGTGCACCGTCACGTGCACACACACACACACACACACACACACACACACACACACACACACACACACACACACACACACACACACACACACACACACACACACACACACACACACACACACACACACACACACACACCCAGACGCGACAAATGAGAGGTCGAGATCAAAAACAATCAATCATTTTTTTGGCATATTTTTTGCAAAAAATTGATAAAATGTCGAGAGCTTTCAGGACCTTGGACAGTCCACCCCCCCAAAAATCACACACACACACACACACACACACACACACACACACACACACACACACACACACACACACACACACACACACACACACACACACACACACACACACACACACACACACACACACACACACACACACACACACACACACACACACACACATGCACAGACACACAAACACAAACGGATGCACGCACCACACATACGCACAAACATACACGTACGCGCGCGAATACACACACACAGAGACACACTCACACACACAGACACACACTCACACACACACAAACAAACACAGACACACACACTCACTCCGCTCCGAAACCTCGTTCAACGTCACACACACCGAGCAGCAGCATCATCATTTGCTTCTCTCACAACAAAAGCACACACCCCCCTCCCCTCCCTAGCACCGCCACACATACACACACTCACACAGCGACACATCCACATCCACACATACACACCGCCGTTGTCGACGACCGAGGAGGCACAAGTTCTTAGTGTCGGCGCTCTTGTGAACCATGTCCGAGGCTCCGCAGCTCTGTGACGGCTCCATGTTGGCGGCAAACCGCGCGGGAACCGGCGAGGTGCGCTCCGGCCGAGACGCGGCGGAGGAGTGGGAATAAAGGAAGGAAGGAGCGGGAACCGAGGGATTTTCCTTTGACGATGACTGACTAGTGACAAAGAAATAACCGGGAGACCCCCCTACCCACCCTCACCCTACCCCTCTTCACTCCCCCCCCCCCCCCCAAACCTATACCAAGCCAGTCCCCCCCACCCACCCCCACCCCCCTTGGCTCCGGTGCTCTTCGCCAGAACTTGGTAGTAACCTGGCTGCTGGCTGTTGGCTGCTGGCTGTTTTGTTTGGGGGCAGGCGGCAAAAGAGGATTTCTTTTTTTTTTGTCCGGGGGAATCATGCCTGTCCGGAGGGGTCACGTCGCGCCACAGAACACCTTTCTGGGAATAATTATCCGGAAATTCGAAGGACAAAGTGAGTATCGAGTTCCGTGCGTACAATGGCGTTGTTCCTCTCGGCGCGCCGCCTGTGATTGTGTTGTGATTTGATGATGAGAGCGACTCCGGAGGATCAAACCGAGCACCCGTACTCAAACGGAAAAATGAATTAGAATTGTAATTTAGCCTATATATGCTTGGTTTTTATTTCGAGCCGTTCAAGAAATATATCATTGTTGCTTTTTGTTTTGCCCCCTAAGGTGAGATATAGTACAGTCGAGCGCAGGATAATAAACCTTGATGCTGACTATTCCCCCTGAAGGTGCACCTCCGTGGCGTGGTGGTGATGTCAGGGTCATGGGTTAATACCCAGGTAGGGGCTTTCTCATGAACCGCTCGCCCCCCCATTCTGTTTTGAGTGACTTTGACACTTTGGCGCTGCACCGGGGGGGCTATTTTTAAATATCGCCTACGAGAGGTAGGACTACAGCGAAGAAGTGATCTAATTATATCATCACACCGTCGCGACGAATACGTCCACGTGAAGACACAATACCGTCTCCGCTGGCGAATGACGAAATGTCCTCCTCCTTTCAATGTGGCGTGTTACCTCGATTATTCATGACCCGGGCTACTGTAGGACTGATGCTGTTTCCCCCTGTGCCCTATGCATTCAGGATGTAAAGCAATAGGCGACTCGTCTTCATGCGTGGTAAAGAGCGACGCATCTGAGCGTGTGACCTAAATTAACCCCTTCCTGTCGTTCTACTTGATTTGATATTGGCAGTGGGCCTACACAAAACACAACACAGGACATGCGTTTCTGCTATCTGTATCGGTTAGTTAATTGAGAAATGGTCTGGGGTTGAGCTTTGACTTCACAAATCATAGAGACACTTTTGAACTGCTGGGGGCACGTCTACACAGTTGTCGTGCTCTCTCTCCCCTCGCCTCAAGTCCCAATTTATGGAGAGCCACACAACTGAAATAGCGATGAGATATTCTTCCTGTCAGCATATTTCTTCAAAGAAAAGCTTCTTTAAATTGTATCTGCACATATTGGTTGAAAACACACGCACAACACACACACACACACCCAAGCACGCACATACATGCACGCACACACACGCACAACACACCCACACATCCAAACACGCACACACACACGCACGCACACACACACACACACACAAACGCAGAAACTCACACACACACACACACACACACACACACACACACACACACACACACACAAAAACACATATTGCACAACGCATGCAACACACAACGCTCAAAAGAGCACAACTCATCATTCATAACCCACACACAGTAGACAACGGCAAACCCACACTACCAGAAAATACAGTTGACTGCACCGCGGGGAGTTTTCTTAAGCACTCGGCTTTGGCGGATCTGATTGTGAGCAGCCATTAAACAGCCGTCTGTGCCCGCCCTAATATCCTCCTGCATTATTGGCAGAAGCTACTCCACCAACGCCATCAGACGAAGCAACAATCAATGGAACATCTTGTTGAGTAATTAAACAGAAACAAGCATGGAGTACTTTTTTTTTTTTACAGTGGTTGCCAGACACAAGTGTCAGATAACTGATCTTCCCATCATATCGCTTTATTGGACTACAGTTGGAAATTAGCCCCTGGGCTTCAATCTGGCACATGTATGTGTACTGCTGTACATGTTTATCAATGTGCATTGTCCTGAAATAAATAAATTCAATTCAATTACACACACACACACACACACACACACACACACACACACACACACACACACACACACACACACACACACACACACACACACACACACACACACACACACACCTCTAACCGATTTTGCTCAAATTCACCAAACTTGCCCCCCTCTCCTCCTCCCGGCAGACAAGAAGTTTGTCATCGCCAACGCGCGGGTGCAGAACTGCGCCATCATCTACTGCAACGACAGCTTCTGCGAGATGACGGGCTTCTCGCGGCCGGACGTCATGCAGCGGCCGTGCACCTGCGACTTCCTGCACGGCGAGCTGACCAGCCGCCACGCCGTCTCCCAGGTGGCCCAGGCGCTGCTGGGCTCCGACGAGCGCAAGGTGGAGATCACCTACCACCGCAAGGATGGTGAGTGGAGGGGGGGGGGGGTCTGGGTCTGGGGTTGGTTTGGTTCTGTCGACTACCGCTCTGTGGTTGGGGAGGGGGAACAGATGGGTTAGGGATCACTATAGTCTGGTTCAAGGTTTGGGTTTGGGTCTGGTTCTAGGTTTAGGTCTGGTTCTGGGTTAAGGTTCAGGTCTGGTTCTTGGTTAAGGTTTGGCTCTGGTTCTGGGTTAAGGTTTAGGTCTGGTTCTAGGTTTAGGTCTGGTTCCAGGTTTAGGTCTGGTTCTAGTTTTAGGTCTGGTTCTAGGTTTAGGTTTGGTTCTAGGTTTGGGTCTGGTTCTATAGGTTTAGGTCTGGTTCTAGGTTTAGGTCTGGTTCTAGGTTTAGGTCTGGTTTTAGGTTTAGGTCTGGTTCTAGTTTTAGGTCTGGTTCTAGGTTTAGGTTTTGTTCAAGGTTTGGGTTTAGGTCTGATTCTAAGTTTAGGTCTGGTTCGAGGCTTCGGACTGGTTCTAGGTTTAGGTTTAAGTCTGGTTCTAGGTTTTGGTCTGGTTCTAGGTTTAGGTTAAGGTGTGGTTCTAGGTTTGGGTTACAGTCTGGTTCTAGGTTTAGGACTGGGTTTTGGTTACGGTCTGGTTCTAGGTTTGGCTCTAGGTTTGGATTGGTCTTGTCCTAGGTAACTCACCCTACCACTAGAATGCTGGTGAGTGATCCAGTTTACTAGTAGGGCTGAACGATCAATCAAATCCAAATTGACATTCAGATGTAATAGAACACGATTTCCAAATCGCAAAGGCTGTGATTAATAGCTTTATCTATTTTTATTTTTATTTTTTTTTATTTTTTTTTACTGTCACTGACGAGGTCAGTAAGATTTGTATTTATTTTTATTTCCAATTCAATAGTTAAATAAAGATGTTATGATATCCCTTCATGGATCAACTCATCTCAACACTGCCTACAATGTTGTGTTGGTCATACTATAGAAGGATTTATTGCTGGTTTAGTGTATGATACAGAACATAAGGAACTTTAAATAGAAAAATCGCATACTAAATCTCAATCGCAATATTGATCGAAATAATCACAATTAGATTATTTCACCAAATCGTTCAACCCTGAACGCAAGGCTTTCTTTGTGTCTAGTCTGGTCGGATTTCTTTGTGTCTGGCCTGCCTCTAGCCTAGTCTAGTATTTTATATATGTCCCCAGAACAATTCAGCTGGGACTCCAACCTCCAATTCTATTACCTACACTTTCCTGCTACCTCCAAGCCAGCTAGTTTCCCCTAGCTCCAATTTGGAGCACTTTTCTTGTTTTTCTCAGCCTGCATTGTAACCGAATTCTCCCATTTAGCGAGCCACGGGGAGATAAATATGTTCCCTCATTGTTGCGTCCGCGTTGGAGCCTTTGTAGCTGGCTGTCTGGGGCGTTTGTCTAGAAGAGATAATGTGCTACATCCCGGTCCAGCAAATGGCATTGTGGGTAAAACTGTCACTAACAGGCCCCATAAAATGCAGAATGGCTACAACCTGACAACTGGTGAATGGTGGTGTTTGCTTTGCAGCGTTTTGTTTATCGGCCCTTCTGTTTACCCATAAAAAAAGAATATGAAAGCCATTGAATTCAATTTAACATAATCCTCATAATCCTCTCTTCAAAATCAATACATAGTTTCAGCAGGCAATATGCATGGATACCAACTGAAATGGCTCATTGTGATTACCAGAGTGTGAGTACTCCATGTTATACTTTATAGTATAAAAAGACAGTATAAAAAAAGTACACACAGAACATTATAAATAGTAAACACAAATGTTGGTGTAGCACTGTAAAGTAGTATAAAAAATCACAAAAAAATATGAAATAGAGTCAAAAAGTTGAAGCTGCAATAGAAAACAATGAAATAGAAAAATAATGGCGTTTGTTTCCAACCGGAAGGCTGACTGTGCAGTTCCCCAGGTGCTCCCTGCTGTGATTCTGTGTCCCTCTTGTTCCTCAGCTTCTATGTTTCTATTTGGAAGCATGTAGTGGCGGATTAATCCGTTGAGGGGCATATGCCGCGTATGAATTGGATCCCGTGGTGAGATCACGACTCGGCGCGACAGCTGGTATTGTGGCGGCGAGGAGCCCCGCGCGGCCGACCGCGGGCGAAGGCACGGGGCGCTGGGAGGGCGCAGGGAGGACGAAGGTGGTGGAGGAGGAGGAGGGGGTGGAGGGGTGGAGGGGTGGAGGAGGGAAGGGGCATAGGAACCAATGTCTCCATATCAGTGGAAGAAAGAGAAGAGGGGGAAGTTATCCTATTGGGAATTTACCGTCGGAAAATGCCGTTTCCCTTTTATTTTATTTCGTTTATTTGTTTCAGGGACCATGTAAACGATACATTAGTTCCATATTGCAAAAAAAAATTCTGTCCCAGATTATAGCTAAAAGCTCATTTCCATCTGCAGTACCTTTTATGCCTTTCGTGCCCAGGAGAGTGACAGACAGACAGACAGACAGACAGACAGACAGACAGACAGACAGACAGACAGACAGACAGACAGACAGACAGACAGACAGACAGACAGACAGACAGACAGACAGACAGACAGACAGACAGACAGGGGGGAGAGAGGTAGATGGAGTGCATCGTGACCGCAGGTCGGAATCGAACACGGGTCACTAAGCTGTGTTATTGCCGTTGTGGTTTGTGCGCTGTTGCTAAATGTTATGATAAAGTATTGGATGTACCAGTGAACGAGGTAGAGATCCCCTCTGGGCGATGGCTTCAGAGAGTCAGGTTCAGAGAGGTGGTCCTACCAGGGCCCAGTTAGGCCTGTGTGTGTGTGTTTGTGTGTGTGTGTGTGCGTGTGTTTGTGTGTGTATGTGTGAGTCTGTCCGCCCATCTGCAATGGTTTGTATCTGTGTTTGTGTATTTGTTAGTGTATGTCTGTGGCGGTGTGTGTGTATGTGTGTGTGTATTTGCATGTGTGTGTGTGTGTGTGTGGGTGTGTGTGTGTGTTTGTTTGCTTGGCCATCTATCCATCTGTCATGATTTGTTTGTGCGTTTGTTTGTGTTTGTGTGTGTGTGTGCGTGTGTGTGTGTGTGTGTGTGTGTGTGTGTGTGTGTGTGTGTGTGTGTGTGTGTGTGTGTGTGTGTGTGTGTGTGTGTGTGTGTGTGTGTGTGTGTGTGTGTGTGTGTTTGTGTCCGTCCGTCCATCTGTAACGGTTTGGATCTGTGTTTGTGTGTGTATATGTGTGTGTGTGTGTGTGTGTGTGTGCGCCTCCATTGATTTCCTTGTCTCTGCTTCGGTGCTCCGTTTTCTTGAGATCGATGCAACATGAAGGTATTTGTGTCCTCGTTAGCGGTGTTGGCCAGGTGGATTGATTCCCTCATGGGACCGCTGAAGGCTTTTGGGGTGGGGGGGCAGGGGGGTTACAAAGATGGGATGATGAATGGTCTGACTTGCCCCTCTAATGCTGGCGTCCATACTTGTTGCGTCGTTGCCTGGCAGTTTGCACAAAGTTAACTAATTTCTGATTCGGAAAAACCAGAAGGATTTGCATTCCGAAACGTGCATAGATAGATAGATACAACTTTATTACATTTACATTTACATTTAGGGCATTTAGCAGACGCTTTTATCCAAAGCGACTTACAATAAGTACATTTGTCATAAGAAGTGCAACAATATTTCGGTGTCGGTACAGTAAGGATGCTCATAGAACCAAGTGAAAGCCTAACAATCGCTAGGCTAACCAATTCCCTGTGTTACAGCAATGATAGCAGCTACTGCAGTTGCTACACAGTTAAGTACTATAATACAATAAAACACAATACAATACAATGTTACTACACAACATTGCTACACAGTTAAGTACTATAATACAATACAACACAATACAATGTACAATGGTGGCCAGAAGGGGGAGGGGGGCTATGCAGAGTCGAGGAAGTGAAACCAGTATGTAGGAGGCGGTATAGAACCATTGATGGCAGCTGTTTCTCCCCTCAAAAGGTTATGTCACCTAAGGGCGAGTTTCCCTCTTGCTTCGATTTTTCTCCGATTCTTCAAACACCACAGCAATCGTGCTGCATGACTGCTGATACTAGCTGAAGCCAAGGTTTTCTCATTCCTAGAAATACACATGGATTTTCTCTTTTTCCGGTTGATCTGTCAATATTTCAGTAATCTAAACCAAAGCAAGCCAATTGAAACATACAGAGAAAGAGCTGTAACTCACTCCTGTCTCCTGATAGGCTGGGGCTATTACAGGGTCTGAGTATTTCCACTCATTCCTGTCTCCTGATTGGATGGAAGCCATTTCACTGTCTGAGTGAAAGCACTCACTCCTGTCTCCTGATAGCCTGGGTGATATTACATGGTCTGAGTATGGACAGTCAGTCCTGTCTCCTGTTGGGCCCGATGACATTACAGGCCTTGGCAGCAGAGGAATAACTTTCAATAAACTGCAAAGCCTCTATTGGAACGTTTAAAAGTTAACCAATAACGCTTGACAATGTCCTGGCTTCACTGTTGCTGAACAGAGAATAACTACCACTATAACAAAGCAAACAAAGTACAATTGCTTTTAAACGATTATTTGTTGTTTTGTGACCAAGTAAAAACAGAAAGACTTAAAAGCAAAGTCTACGATAGTTCTTTTTGTGTGGTTGTGAGACAAAACTTTATAGGAATAAATCCCTCGGAAACAAGTGACTTACTTTTAACTACTTTGTAACGACAAAGAGCCCTCACTTGCCAAAAGGTTCTATGTTTGATTCCCGATGTCTGCTGTGTTTGGCCGTCCTTGATGGAGTTGCCCTCACACCTGCAACCTGCCCCTTAATGACCTGCCTCTGAGAGCAAGGTAAGCTGCTTTGGATAGGGGATTCTGCTTATATCAATCTCTGTGGTCGATGTTTGTCTAGACCGGGATATCTACTCTGCATCCCATCCCAACAGCCCATGGTGAACTTTAACTGAGGACCGAAGTCTAGCTGGCATGCAAAGGGACTTAACCGCTGGGGGTAAAACAACCAATATGTTACAAGGTGCTGGATTACGCCGTCGTCACCGCACACCACCTCCACCGCCGCCCTCTCCATTCCATCCGTCTATCGCTCCTCACTCCTGATCGAGGAAAGGACGGGAAGGGAGGGAGAAGGAGAGAGACTGAGAGGGAGGGAGAAGGAGAGAGACTGAGAGGGAGGGAGAAGGAGAGAGACTGAGAGGGAGGGAGAAGGAGAGAGACTGAGAGGGAGGGAGAAGGAGAGAGACTGAGAGGGAGGGAGAAGGAGAGAGACGGAGAGGGAGGGAGAAGGAGAGAGACGGGAAAGGAGGGAGGAGGAGAGAGACGGGAAGGGAGGGAGAAGGAGAGAGACGGAGAGGGAGGGAGAAGAAGAGAGACTGGAGGGAGGGAGAAGGAGAGAGATGGGAAGGGAGGGAGAAGAAGAGAGACAGGAAGGGAGGGAGGTGTCTTTGTTTGTATTCGTTGACGGCTCATCTCATGATGGAGCCCTGTTTTTTTTTCTGCAAGGCAAGCAGATTTTCTTTTCCCTCTTTCAGTTCCCTCCCCCCCCCACTGCCCTTTAGTGTCGTCCGTGAAGGGTACCTCAGTAGTCAGGGTGAATCTCCGGTTCCCAACGAGTCCTAATCCCTTATTACTCCCCCCCCTTTCTTCTCCTACTGTGTTGTCGTTGACCTCTGGAGCTCAAACCGGCTGCACGTGTCGTGTTTTTCCTTTGTAGCCGTTTGTGCTCGGACCACAACATGGAGTAGAGTGTGTTTTTGGTCACCTCTCTTAACATATTTTTGGTTGTGCGAAACATAACAAAAGCAGCATTTTGTGCTTTTCGTCCAGATTACCTTTTTCGGTTGCCTCATCGTTTAGCCCCAGTGGAGTAAATACAACGGAATTGGTGTTTAACTGCTACATCTCATGATGGACATTTAGCAGTCGAGAGATGACTTCAGGAGGGGGAGCTTTGCTTGGGATAAGAATAGGTAATCATTTTTGAGTTAGAAAGGTCTTTGGTTCTTAAGGGCCTGTAGCCATCCTGGATCAAGTTGCCTAAATATTCTACCTTTTTGCCCAAACGAAAAAAACTAAATTTTCTATTTTCATAAACCTGCACAAAACTTCTACATATATAAATATATATATATATATATATTGAAGACAGAGAGAGAGAAGACAGAGAGCGAGAGAGCGAGAGAGAGAGAGAGAGAGAAAGAG
>NW_026613578.1:35000-39944 GCF_026213295.1 Gadus chalcogrammus
TTACATTTAGTCAGTTGGCAGATGCTTTTATTCAAATTGATTTTCAGCAAAAGGCAAACAATAAATCAAGGCAAGCAATCGATATTGGACATAAAAAATGCATGTGGTGTAGAAACGGGTTTTCGAAACATGAATCAGAGTAAGTAGAGTGCTGTGTGTAGCTATTAGAATTACGGTCAACATATACATAGGTGAACAATCATATTAAACCCTCTTTAAAGGGATGCTATGCTAGTTTGCACACTAGCATCCTCTCTGGACAGAGTTAGCACCTGAGAGTATACACCCACCACCAGGGAGAAAGCCCCCCCCCCCCCCCCGACGTGCTTGTGTGTGTGTGTGTGTGTGTGTGTGTGTGTGTGTGTGTGTGTGTGTGTGTGTGTGTGTGTGTGTGTGTGTGTGTGTGTGTGTGTGTGTGTGTGTGTGTGTGTGTGTGTGTGTGTGTGTGTGAGTGAGTGTGTCAAGCACAGGCTGTCCTCCCATGGTGGCCGGGGGTACGGGCCCGCCTCCAACACGTCAGCCCCCCAGGACAGTGTGCGTCCTCTGGGCACTCACCCTCGGAGTCGGCTCCCCCCCTGTGGAGCTCTGAACCCGGCCCTGGTATCCTACCTGCAGCCCCCTATTGGTGGAACCTGTTTGGTTCATTCCAAAACAATTAATTTAATTATAATCCTGATACCGAAATAACCTCAGAATCGAATGGAAGACGGTGGCCTTTAAGGTTAATTTTCTTGCGGTGTAGGCTTCAAAGTGTAGAATAGAGGCTAGAGGATATGGAACAGAAGAGAGGACGTGGCTGCAGTAGATGGTGAGTCTGGCTCTCTCAGACTGTAGGATTTGGGATAGCGTTAGCCTCGTAGCATAATGCCTTAGTTATATGTGATATGATATCTAACCTAACTCTACCCTCCTAATGCTGTTGATTCACTGTGCCTTATTGGCTATATCTTAAGCCAGAGTGCTTTTTACATTCCATAATCACTATCTGGCTATATTTGACGTTTGACGAGGCATTCCTGACGCTAAATACGAGATCAACTTTCAAATATGACTAGACTAACAATTTATGATATAGAATACAGTTTTATGGGATTTGGGATAAATATTCTAGAATACTGGACTGTAGTTTTGTTTTCATAACTATGTTATCTTAATTAATATTAATGGTTTTAGTCATAGTCATTTTGGTCGAAAACACGGCTTCCAATGAATCCCTGTCATGTTATTACACGTATGGGGGTGTGAGTGTAGGCCAGTGAGTGTTGTGGTGTTGGAGCCTCGGCTCAAGCCTGCGTGCACAGACAGTACATGGTGTGACTGTGAGCTGTGGAGCCATACACTCCTCCTCCTCCTCCTCCTCCTCCTCCTCCTCCTCCTCCTCCTCCTCCTCCACCAGGCTACAGACAAAGGGTGAGCCCCATCTGTCTCCAGCCCCCTCCCCCCCACCGAAACACCTCTCTCTGTCCCCTCGCCCACTTTCTCTCTCTCTCTGTCTCTCTCTGTCTCTCTCTCTCTCTCTCTCTCTCTCTCTCTCTCTCTCTCTCTCTCTCTCTCTCTCTCTCTCTCTCTCTCTCTCTCTCTCTCTCTCTCTCTCTCTCTCTCTCTCTATCTCGCTCTCCCCTCACTTTTCCTCTCAGACTTTCCATCCCCCACGCCTCCTCTCTTCTCTTTCACCGGTTTCCTCTTCTCTCCATCCCCCCCTCTCCTCCTCCTCCTCCTCCTCCTCATAATTACCCTCCCCTACCCTGATTCTCCTCTCCTCCTCCATCTCCTCTCTTCTTTGTCTCATTTTCTATTCTCTCCATTCCCCCCTTTTCCCCCTCTCCTTCCTCCCCTCCTCCTCTAATTCTCCTCTCTCCTCCTCCTCATCTACTTCTCCTTTCTCCCTCCTTCCATAATTCTAGTCTCTCCCCCTCCTCCCCTAGGTCTCCCCTATCCCCCTCACCCTAATTATCCCCCCTCCCCTATTTCTCCTCTCTCCTATTTCTCCTCTCTCCTAGTTCTCCTCTCTCCTAGTTCTCCTCTCTCCTCTTCCTCCTCTACTTCTCCTCTCTCCTCCTCCTCCCCTAACTCTACTCTTCCTCCTCCCCAAATTCTCCTCTCCTTCTCTAACTCCCCTCTCTCCCCCAACTCCCCTAGTTCTCCTCTCTCCCCCTCCTCCTCTATTTCTTCTCTCTCCCCTTCCTCCCTTTATTCTCCTCTCTCCCCCTCCTCCTCTATTTCTTCTCTCTCCCCTTCCTCCCTTTATTCTCCTCTCTCATCCTCCTCCTCTACTTCTCGTCTCTCCCCCTCCTCCTCCAATAGTTCTCCTCTCTCATCCTCCTCCCCTATTCTCCTCTCTTTCTCCTCCTCATCCGCTAATTCTCCTCTCTCCTCTTCCATCCCATTGTTCTCCTCTCTCATCCTCCTCCTCCTCCTCGTCCTCCTCCTCCCATAATTCTCTTCTCTACCCCTCCTCCCCTAATTATCCTCTCTCCTCCTCCTCCTCCTCCTCCTCCTCCTCCTCCTCCTCCTCCTCCTCCTCCTCCTCCTCCCCTAATTCTCCTCTCTCCCCCTCCTCACCTACTGCTCCTCTCTCCTCCTCCTTCCCTGATTTCCCTCCGCTCCTCACGGCTCTGTGTGTGGGCCCAGTGCTACACGTTCGGCCCAGCGTGTGATATCCAGTTCCACATCCCTTGACAGTCTTTCTTTATCCTTTTTATGAATCAAACGTCATTCTCTTTATCGTCCCGATTCCATGTCCATTCACTCGGTCAGACACGGGCCCCCCGTTGTTGTGGAAGATTGCATAACAGTGTTATTCATATGCTTCGGCGGCGGGCATCGTACTTTCCTTCCGGGGGTGGGATCGTTTCGGATGACTGCACTTTTTATGAAAGGTGCCACTAAAAATATAAAAGTTGTTAGTGTCACCTACCCACAGCAGCGAGTGAAGCGGCACTCTGCTGGATCTTTTCCCACGAGTGCTTTGGGTTCCGCTAACTTATGGATGACATAAGTATGTACAGGCTGTCCCCCGTTCGCCACCCTCCCCCCCAGGTCCCTTGTCCGTCTGTCTGCTGGTGGGTTGTGTGAGGCGATATAAACCGGTTAGTCGCAGAGCAACCCCGGGTGAGCCACGGCCTTCTCGAGATTTAGCGCGTCAAATCGTTGAATGAACAGCCACGGTTTCAAAGCGTTGTATCCCCGGTGACGAGCAGTTTGTTCACAAATCTCTGATCCGAACCGGGGCTTTGGGAATGGGATCGGAGCGTTAGTGACTAATGAGGGGCCCCGGGCCGGACCACTCATTAGAAACCAGACCTGTGCTGGAATGGCTAATGAGTAGGGCTGCTCGATTATGGAAAAAATCATAATCAGGATTATGGTGAAAATTGAAATCACGATTATCAGTCTGGGGAACTGATGGTGTATAAATAATTGATCTGTAACCGAAAAAATGTAATGACAAAAGTTAGAATTGCTCGAGTTCAAATAACTAGATTTGCTCAAGCTCCAAGTGCGAGATGAAGATTAAATCACAGAAAAAAATATATATTATCCCCGTTGAAGAAGCAGTGACCCGGATCAGTGATGGATCGTGATCTAGATCGAGTGTCCTCGACCCTATACATCACCGACGCTCGTCCTCCCAAAAGCAGTATCTTCATCATCATCGTCATAATTTTCAGCATTATCATCATCTTCATCATCATCATCATCATCATCATCATCACCATCATCACGGGGGCAGGGTAGAAACGAGGCCTTGAGTCCCCGCACCCTTGAAAATCACTCCCACGTGCGCCCGCTTGTCAGCCCAGGATGGCAGAGTCAGCAACGAGTGGCGTCCGCGGGGGGGGGGGGGCGGCGGCCCCTACAGGCCCGGCCATGACAAGTGCAATCATCGCCGCCTCAGCTGTCAGGCAGAGCTGACGTTCACAGCTTCCACGAGCTCCAGATTACATCACGGTGCCGCTCCTCGCGTCCCCCACCACCCCCACACAGCCTGGGTTCATCGTCGTTGTGAGTTTTCGGTGGAGGAGATGACGCCTCTGGCCAGGGGGATTCAATGAGTGACATGCCATGAATAACCGTCTTCTGTTGTAAAAGTTGTTTTTTTCGACCTTTTCCGTAGACTAGAGGAATGCATTTTAATGTTTTTCGCCGCTTTCAATTACTTACTTTGAGTCGGTTCTTGATGCTGCGATTCGGAACACACTTCCTTGACAGCGTGTTTTGGATCGAGGTTACAAAGGGAGAGCATAATTGGGAATCAGTCAGGGGTCAAACATCCATCATCAGTGTGTTCGGTTCGGGGAGCCCCCTGCGGTGTTGGTGTAATGGTGTCGGCGTGTCAGGACCTGGGGGGCATTCGTGGGATAATACTCTGACGCACACACACACACACACACACACACACACACACACACACACACACACACACACACACACACACACACACACACACACACACACACACACACACACACACACACATTCGGTATAGGCTGCTTTTGGGGAATGGAGGAGGAGTAGTTGGGACCCTGTGAGGACATTATGAGGACATCTTCATGTGTTGATAATATTGGCGTTAAGGCACACATTGCAGTTTGCCTTAATAATTATAATAATAATAATAATAAATGAAATTTATATATGGTACTCTAAGACGCTTAATGAACCACCTGGGCAGTGATGGAGGCTCAAGTGTATGTTGACTGTTTGATGATTGCTTGAGAGAAAGACGGACGGACAAAAAAACAAAGGTTTCCGGTTTAATTCCCTTGACAGCCAACGACAGTGATTCCGTTCACATTTATATCGTTCTGTCGTTGATACGTTGATATCGTTTGCTACAAGGGTACTATAAGGGACATTTGGGATCATTGTTATGGCCTTTTTAATTGTTTGTGTCCGTCTCAGTGTATTTCCTCTGCCTGATAGCGATCCTTTATGTTTACT
>NW_026613579.1:5000-22500 GCF_026213295.1 Gadus chalcogrammus
ACAATGCTCTTATCTGCCCTCGACGCTGCGCAGCACAACATCTGAGGGGAGGTTGAGGGTGAAGGAGACGAGATAATACGAGATAGGAGCCAAGGAGAGAGGAGAGGAGGCCGATAGGGGGAGGAGAGGATATGCACGGAGAGAGAAGGAGACGAGGAAGAGGAGGAGCGAGGATGAAGGGACAGGGGGGGGGGGAGTCTTTGTTGTGCGCTGTCATCCGTGGCAGTGCTTTATGGCACGCTTCTGATCTCTATCAGTGTGGGAAAGACTGAGAGACCACAGGGCCACGCCCTCTCATGTGTGTGTGTGTGTGTGTGTGTGTGTGTGTGTGTGTGTTTATTCCCTGTATATTTCTGTGTGTGTGTGTGATGTTGTGACTATCCGAGTTCCGTGTGTTCAAAGTTTGATGACCACGGAAGGAAGAATAGCGAAGGCTTTTGTGTGTGGTTATGTGTGTGTGTGGATATGTGTGTGTGTGAGTGTGTGTGGTTATGTGTGCGTGTGTGCGGTTATGTGTGTGTGTGTGTGTGTGTGTGTGTGTGTGTGTGTGTGTGTGTGTGTGTGTGTGTGTGTGTGTGTGTGTGTGTGTGTGTGTGTGTGTGTGTGTGAGTGTGTGTGTGTGTGTGTGTGCGTGCACGTGTGGGAGAGTGAGAGAGCTAGAAAGGGAGAGCAAGAGAGCAAGAGAGAGATTGATAATGTACTATAAACGCGTACAGCCAACAGGAGGCAGGCAGGCTAACTCACACTCATGATAAGGGATCTCTGACCCTTTGCCGAGCTTAACGGCCGACTACCTGTGCTGAAACGGCCCAACATAAAGCACAAACTTGGCTCTTATGTGTCACGCCCCGTCTGGAAGCTACCATTCCTGCAACATCCCTCCAAGACAGCCCTCATAAAAGCCAATAAAAAAAGCAATAGAGCATTACTAATCTGTCATGGGTGTGCAATGCGTGCGCCTGTGTGTGTATGCGTGTGGGTCTGTGTGTGTGTGTGTGTGTGTGTGTGTGTGTGTGTGTGTGTGTGTGTGTGTGTGTGTGTGTGTGTGTGTGTGTGTGTGTGTGTGTGTGTGTGTGTGTGTGTGTGTGTGTGTGTGTGAGAGCCTCCAGTGCAATGCCAGCCAGGTGACACAGAGCCTGTGCATCACCCAGCCTGCCCCTTAATAAAGCTGTACTGGGTGGGAGGGGGGGGTTCTTGGGGGGTGATGAGGTCACAGCTAAATGGCCGCCAGGTTCATCTATTGGCTGACTGACTCACTGATGAGTTCATAGGAGAGGCCTGCTCCGTGGGGGGGCGGGGGAGTTTGCTTAAATCATGTTCCATTTCCAACACAGGCATCTCAGCACAGACGCACACACAAAGGAACAATATCAGCGCCCACACACACACACACACACACACACACACACACACACACACCGGTATCAGACGCCACAGCGACACACTCCATCAGTGTGTCGCCCGTACGTGTGAGTCACCTGGACAAACAGCCTGGCCCGGTGTGTGTGTGTGTGGTTGTGTGGGTTTATGTCTGGCTCCAGTGACATCATCACCAGGAGACGGCGGCTGATGGACGGCACACTCCACCCCCCCCCGGTCAGACGCCAGACGTCCTAGGTGACCGGAGACCCCCCCCCCACAGCACATAAAGACACAGGAACAAGAGGAGAGGTGAGTCAGGGTGGGGAAGGAATAGACGTCGGAAATAGAGGCAAAGAAAGAGCGAATGAGATAAGACGAGAGGAAAGCAAGGTATTGCAACTTTATTGACAGGGCGCTTTTCATACACGAGGCAGACTCAAAGACAGAAGAGGGGGGGGGCTAAGCAAATCGGGGGAGCAGATGTATTCATATTAGTCTTTAAAGGCGCTGGGAGGCGACCAGACACATCATTAAGGCGCTAACCCGGCGTACCACAGACTCTTACACAACCCCCCCCCCCCCCCCCCCCCCTTCCACCGAGAAGGAGTGATAACAGACAGAGACATTAAGCTCCGATTAGATCAATACGGAGCTGCGCCTCGTGCCTTTAAGTCCTACTTTACTCCACCGCTTTACGACCAGGCCCATAACCGTGATGAATGGCGTCACAGCCCTCCCCCCAGCTACGGGGTGGACCGGGGAGCTATGTCATCTTCACACGGAAGTGCCGGCCCTCAACACAATGCAACCCATTGTTTTATATGGCAAGACGGATTGTGTTTTTGGCAGCGCGGGCGCCCGTTAAAGTTGAAGGGGCTGTTGGATCAAACCGGGCCGAGGATGAGGGAATCACTAGCGAGGCCGACGTCGGACTCTGAGTCGCCCTTCAGCACGCACGCAACGAAATGCACTTTGCACACTTCTTGACAGTATTAACTAGAGCGTTGAAGTAGCACTAAGTGTGCTTATCATCATTAACATCATAGCCCCCCCACACACACACACACACACACACACACACACACACACACACACACACACACACACACACACACACACACACACACACACACACACACACACACACACACACACACACTGCATATCAATGTACTGACTCATGACAAACAACAGCACCCTGCACTATACCCTACCCTACCCCCCCCCCCCCTAAACCCACCCCCTAAGACCCCAGCTGAGTAAAAACCACCCAGCGTCTATCAACTCTCAGTGTCAGTCATAAGACCGGCATGGTTATCTCAACACTGATTAAAATGCACGTTATCACACACAAACCGCTGTTTGTTTCATTGTTTCGCGCTGCTCGTCAGCTGATGCGTCACCAGTTCCTTTTGAGGTGAATGAATAGAGAAGGGGGGGAGGGGGTTCTTGGTGTGACACACTGCAGTGTGGCCTTCGGAAACCGGTGTGTGGCCCTAAAGGCTACAATTAAATACTTCTGCATTCATGCTTGTCCCAACACCAAAGGTTCAGGAGAGGTTGATTTATCAACCAACAATGTGTGACACATCTGTGGGAAATGGATTGCAGAATAAACGACGCCCCGTTTTGATGGAACACTTTTGTGTACACTAATAGTGTTCAACAAACTCATCAAAAGTAGCGCAATAACAAGATCTCAACGTTCATTAGAATCAAAGAAAGGCTAGGTTAAGCTGTGGCCTGCAACTAAAACGTTGCGCAGCCCAGCTCGTCAATTCACCATTCAGTGGTCTCTGCAACATAGTATCGGTCGCCGTGTTGCCGTCGCGCCTCTGATATGATCGACGTGTGCGCGACAGGGATCGGAAACCATGTTGCTAGGTTCGTGTTGCGGTGGCGGACCCCTGGTTGTGTTGCTCACATGCTGCAGTCGCCCGAGCATCCACAGGCCCCAAGAGTGGGGCTGGACGAGGTGCTAATGTGTTTCACACCTAGGCAGGAGCCGAAGTGCGTCTTGGGTCACAGCTTCCTTTTACAAACAGTAGCACCCATGTCCTCCATTACCCCATTGATTAGCTAAACAGGGCAATTGTGTTGTTAACTTAGGTGGGGCCCTTCACACCTACTAAATATAAACTCATTTGGGGTTTTAAACATGGTGGACGCCGGTTCAAATGAACGACGTTCAGCGTGAGGACCCTTCCCTTTCTCTGAATTGAGAGCGTAGCTATAAGGTGCATTAACCCATGCTAACTAATTAACTTTTTAGATGATAAATGCATTCCACCACAAAAATGAATTTGGAAGAAAACCCTTCTTTTTTTTTTTAAATTGTGCTATCTGGTTATGATTTAACTACTGTATTAAAAAAGAAAATTGATAGGCTTTTTTAAATGTATTGGATGGGACGGTTGTGTGGTTGCATACTAGGCTGCGTTGGATCACATTGTGCTAGAACTGTCAAAGTATGCAAACCATAAATCAGATAGGTATTAGGCAAACCAAGTGACATACATCATGAACTAACAGGTAAACGGCCACACACTTCATCACCGTCTTTCATCCACTGACCAATAGCTACGGTCTTTCATCTGTTGATCAATGGGCTCAACCTAAAAAGCCCAAGAGCCGTTTCTGTGAAAGAGAGCTACCAACAGCAGAGGCGTATGCAAATCCATGCAAATAGACTCAACCTAAAGCCCGGCTGCAAGGCCATATGACTCAAAGCCCAAATAGATGTGCCTTGGAAGCTCAAACGCCAACAGACAGGCAATCACCAAACAACCCCTCTTTGACGTCTGCTGACCTCAATCAGTGCAGCGCTGGGTTCGCGGACACCGACTCGCCTGGTTTTGCGGACAAAAGCACACGGCTCCTTATTGTGAGCGTGATAGAGGACGAGTGTTGACGCAGAGGACGGAGGTAGCCAACGCCAGGGAGACTCTGGATCACCACACACCACATCTGTTGCTCCCGTCAGGGGGAGCGGGGTCAATCTGAAGTGGGAACGAGGGTGTAGAGGATACACAAAGCCAGCAAAGCCTGGTATTGAGGGAGCGAAGGCCATGGCATCAGAAACAGAGTGTGAAACCGAGCCTATTTGAGGGGAATCAAAGGGACGGGACAAGATGTGTTCTGTTTTTTGTGTGTGCCTGTGTGTGTCCTCAGTCCACACCCCATCTCAAATGGAAAGATCCTAACCCTGCCAACGCACAATTGAAACAGTGTACTTACTAATCCACCGAGAGACCTCCCTTAATAAAAGGGCCCCAGGTCCTTTATAACGGTGGCAGTTGTCCTGATCACATAGCTATTATCTGTATTGGATTGTATCGGATACATTTGCATACTTATTTCATTCTGCGGCCTGCTGAACCTTACACAAGCCCATGCAGAACAGACCTTTCAGAGCCGTGGAGAAAAAAGAAGAACATGGAGGACGGGGAGAGGGGAGGTGTGAAATCTGTACCAACCCTGGTGGATTTAGGTACCATAGGCTGACAGTACAGTGTCACAAGGTTTAGCAGATCTATTCACAATACAAGCCAGTCAGCTGATACTGCCATCCATGTGTAGGGGCTTTCACCAAACTAGGAGTTGTTGCTAGCCTCTAGTTTATGGATCAATTAAAAACCAGAAGCCTCAATTGACCTGTTCCAGTAAGTTTGTAGCTACTATCAGTCTGAACAGATTGAATACCAGAATCAGAAAAAAAAAATCCCAAATACCCAAGTGCTGATGAAACTAAAAAGCCTTGATTCATGCATTTATTTTTATAGTTAATGATGCCACAAAACCGAAATTGACCAGGCTTTTTATTGTTAAACCATTCACCCCATAGAAAAAGTTGATTCGCCGGGTAGTTAGCTGATGAGGACGCATTAATGCTGATATCACTGTAGGCAAGATAAAAGACATTCTTTTCCCTTTTTTCCTGTATTGATGCTTGCTTGTTATCTACTCCTGCCTCTCTGGGATATGCCTTTCTCCCAGCCTTTGAAACTAGTTGCATTGTTTCAGGCCAGGTTTGTGCTGTGGTTATGGGTAATTGCCATAGCCGTTTTACATTTCAATCGGCCGTATAATCTCCAGGCCCCCATCTTCCTTAATACAACAACACTGATACCCCCCAATTTGGTTATTGCGATGGGATAAAAAAGCTAAAAGCCTTCAGATTGGCATGTGGATACAAACTACTGCGGCACTTTTGACGTTTTACATAAATCTTTTTGGACGTTTAGATTGTCAAGAGAATAAAAGGCAAGGCTGCTTGTGATACTTTATGAGGAATGTCCTCTTGATCCTAGAACCATTTGCCTCGTTGCTGAAGTTAAACATGTACTTCGACAAAACTATTGTCTCAGAGTCAGTCTTCAGCCCCTATTTGAGGATTTCAGTGGACTGATGCCTTTCTGTACTTTTTACACCAAGATGTTCATTTGACATAAGGGTTTCTCCGTCAATTACTTTTAACAGCCGGCCACTTCTCCTTAGTGGGAAGAGACGGGGCCTACAAGAGAGGTCCGGAGTTGAGCCAAGAGCCCTTGTGGCTGAAGGACTCTGAGGCAGAGTGGCTGGCCCTCTAGTCACTCCAGCTCCAAGTATTTTTTTTATTTATTGGTCGGTCGGAAGGGGGCTCCACATTTTGACACTCAAAGAGAGGGAAACACTCAAACAAAGCCTCCTCTCCTTCTCTTGTCTGATTTCCCTGCGTAATGACTTTGGCCCTATACCCCAATGCAACAATAAGAGCATGTAAGATATGACTAGGGCTTTGGCTGATTAGCATGGCAACAATGAACAGTGCTCGGTACCCTTCGATTTTATAGTCTATCTGGCCCGGCCAGTGGGGCAACCGCTCTTCCTGAAGACCCCGCCCTTAACATCTCTATGGGGCAACTCATTAGCTAAGTAGTAGCCCTTATTTCTAACTGCATCTCTCTTCTTTGTCCAAAGGTCGGTCTTTGTCTCTCCTAAATGATCCCTCACTAGCTCCATTTTCTGGTTAATACATATTTACAGCCATGTAAGCTTTTTGTGGGTATCCTGTAGTTTTATGTTGGAGGCTGTCATCCTAGACCCCATAAAATCATTACCAGGCTGCTTGGGGTAATTGTTCCACCATATATTAGTTCTATTTGTGCTCTCTCTGACTCGGCATCTTTGGAGTGGGCAGATGGCTAAACAACACATGCGAGAGATTCCCAGGCCGGACCTGTGGCAATACTACCCTGACTGGGACATTTTGTTGAGAAGTTTGGGTAGAGACTGGGTTATTGTTGTGCAAATGACTAGTCCCCAGTCAATTCAGAACTAGCCAAAAATAGGTGATTGCCAGAAAAAGAAAAATGTTTTCAAAGAAACAATAAGAGATGATCGCAAGATTTGCACATCAATATCAAACATACTTCAGGTCTTGGTGCTTAATGAGGAGATTTTACATTTAAAATGGGTCGATTCAAAAATATTCAGCATTAAAAATAAGATGTTATAAGAAAGTAAGGATTTTAGAATAAACAGGCTATTAAAACAGGATTAAAAGTGTAAATTGTATTGCGTGTTTCTATGTGTGTGTGCGTGCATGCGTGCGTGTGTATGTTTACAGTAGACCACTGTGGGCAGCAGGGTCACCTAGTGTCTAGGGCGAATTAAAGAGGCCAGCTGTGATACAACCTAAAAGGAACAAGGCAGCGAACAAAGGTCGCTCTCCCCCGAAAGACAAAGGAGACGGAGACAAGAGGCTGAAACCACACAATCATCTCGCCATCTACAATGGCCCAGCTCCTGTAACAAGCAGGATAAGGGAGGGATCGGCGTAGGGATAAGCGCACCCCGGCCCTAGATTTCAGCACAAGCCGTTAATTCCACTCTGCTTAGCACACAATTAATTTCACTCTCATGCCGCAGCTCAAAGCCTGTCAATAATGGGAGTCCTGATTCCAAGACCCAGATTAAAAGGAGGGATAGTGTGTAGGACTATGCGGTTAGGAGCTCAGAGCAGATGCTAGCAAACGAAGTAACCTTAGAGATGAAGAGGCCGCCGGTGAGAAGAGAACAAGTACACTGGCATGATAGCCCGGGCAGCTCTTTAAAAGCAGGGTGATACATCGTTACAAGAAGTGTGACCGGGCAGCTGAAAATCTAGGAAGACTTCCTGACAATGTCAGTAAAGGAATTTGTTTGCAATTAACAGCCCATGCAGAGTTGTATTAAGCTTTCTTTGTCATCGCATTTTTTTTGTTGACATTGCATGAAAAGATCCACTGGTTTAAGTCCCGGATTTTGGACGTTACAAACGTCTTAACAAAAAAATGCAACAATAAAGTTAACCAAGCCGAAAAAGGCAACCCTGCTGTCTTTCTCATTGGAGCCGATGTGGCAAGAGTTAATGCTCCTACGGGCTTAAGTCCGTCACAAAAGCAACTGAGCCACAGGGATGTCTAATTGGGTCGCTGGCTGACTAAAGCACCTGCCGGAGAAGTCCGGGGATGGGGAACCAGGGAGCTGGTCTTTTTCCCAGAGAGGAGCCCATGGTTCGGGATTAGAACCCTGGGGAGCAGACATCCCCTTGGCTTCCCTCGTCTTGTTCCCCTAATGGCTACCCTGCAGGGCATCACAACGACTGTCTGCATCTCCCCCAGGCGTGCCCAGGGCCAAACTATCTGTCTACGACCCCCTACGACAACCCTGTTAAAACATTAAAGCACTTTGAGTGGCCTGAGGTTGGAAAAGCTCTATATATGCAGTTAATTTTCCATTTAAATGGCTCAGACTCATCCCAGATCAGATCTCCAAGTCTTTATGACTTTCATTCAAAAGCAATAGAAGATGCATCGACACCAAAAAAATGGTACGCCCCTGAAATAGCTTCAAACAGAGGGGAAAAATCATTGATTTATGGTTCTATGATCCACAGAAAACTGAACAATTATTCCAATCGCACAATTCATTCATCGCTTTATACATCAGCAAGTTATACACACAGGCCAACAACGTTTAGCCTTTGGGCAAAGACATTGCTGAAATCAGTGACTAAGGTTGGTTTTAAGACTAATGCTCCAAAACCAATCGATTGACCAGTCGGGCCAACAGATATGAAGAACTGACCGGATCCCGTTGGTCAGCGGAGGCCTGTGACCCTCGGACCATTAATCTCTGTCTTCAAGCTCTAGCTGGCCACCGTTTTGGCGCCCGCCGGCTGGTGTTCCACTTCTGCACCAATGACAAGGACACAGACCCAGAGTGCTACCAACTGTCGCTCTCTCGTGCACACGCCATGATGAGCTAATGCCACGCCTACCTGTCCCTCGCCTCCTCTCATCTATACTCATCTGGAATTCTAGGGGCCAGAGCAATAGACATAGGAAGCATTGTATCTGCACCCGGCCCCATTCACACCCGCACACCCCCATGACTAACCCTCTGCAAAGATGAGTAATGGGACTTACTGGCCCATATGAAATACACTTTGACCGCAACTCTTGGTTGGTTTTGAAGATAACACAATGGCTAATTTCATACTACCATCAAACCAGGGTTTTTTTTTCACTAGCTTTCAGCCCACACTTTCAAGAGGACCTCATTGGTTGATTTAGTCATAACAGTTAAACCACTGCGTTCACACATACGAATGTAGAGTTGTATTGGAAAGATTGAAGCAAATAGTCTTCACTTTAAAGAAACACCACAGGGTTGCTAGCAATAAAAACAATGCTATTTGGAAAATAGTATATGGGGTAAAACCGGTGCATGATGAATGTTCTGTTTATGATTCTTATAAACTATATCTAAATGACCAGGATGACCAAAACCCAAAAGATTAACACTCACCAGTCTTATAAGACATTTGGTAACACTGTACACTTCTGAACATTTAAACTTTTTGAATTCCTTTTTTCGGCAAGTTTTAGAAACATTCCATGTGTATTGTTGTCTGAGTAGTATTTTATTCAGTGATGGATACATCCTTATAATGTTCACTAACTTTTCACACAAGTATATTCTCAAAAAGAATTGCAAGAGAGGGCTTTATATTTTGACAGACAGCTGTGCAACTTTCAGTTGGTGACTGAACATAGCCCACATGAATAGCAATGTTTTAGAAATCGGTATTCCATGACTCGAAAACAACTTCCGGGACACGTTGTATCTTTAAATAACATACGAATATCTTTTGTATTACCATCGGAAGCAACTTAAACTATTGCTTCAAGCAATCTATTGCTTCAAAGAATCCTGAACAAAACGGATTTCCATATAGGAACCTCATCCCATTCTCCCATTCTAAAACCTTTTAATTTTTTAACCACCTGGGAGTGTAGGCATCCTGTTCGGACCCAGGTGACCTGTGGCCAGGTGCTTTCTCTCCCACCGTTTACTATAAGGCAAACGCTCCCAGCGGAAACCCACCCAGTGCCTCACTGTGTGAGACCTGAGAGAGGCCACATACTCCCCAAACAAGTAATTTGCCTAATCTCTCCTGTCGGTTGGGTGCATTTGTTTGCATTGAGTGCTGGTCTCCATGGGGCACGGAGGATGGTTATTGTGTTGCCTCGGAGGGGTCCCACAGGTTGGGGAGAAGGGGGCAGCACCTGCATGAGTACACTGGAGTCCCTGGAGAACACCTTTGGTTCAGGAAGGGTCGGAAGAGGCCGGATTGTTGGCACACCTTTTGCTCCTGATAGGCAAATAGGGGGGTTTGTACCCCATGGGGGGAGCATCATGCAGAGGCATTCTCAGCATGGTCTAATGTTAGTAATTATGCTGCCAGTGTGAACCCTGGGCCATTAACAACACAGAGGGGAAGACAGAATAGTTTAGCAGGAGCCTGATTTTAGGCCTGACTGACATGACTTAATGTAAATAGGTTGTATTCTGATTCAAAAGCGCCCAAAATGACAATCAAATATTTAGGGGCATTATTTATTAAAGATACTGAAACATATGTCTCATACAGCCCGCAGTAATCAGTTACAGTTAAAGAAAATATAGTATTTATTTCAGTTTAAAAGCAGGCTGCACCAATTCCTTACAAACCTGCTTCTTTTGAACAAAACACCCAACAACACAGAAAGATGGCTTGGAAACAATGACCCTTTTACAACACTACCTCTGCCTTGCCCTATTGACCAGAGCCCAAACTGCTGCACCGAAAAACGACTTTAAAACACAAAATGGATAGAAAAGCCAAAAAACTGAATCAGGCATCTGTGACATAATATCCAAAGAGGCCGATTCCTTAAATGCTTTGGGGGAGCTTTGGTAAGTTGAGGCTGCCACACTGAGCACCCATTGGACTGGTCAGCGTGGAGAATCCGCTGTGCTTCATCATTCTGAAAGCTGTGTCCAATTGCATTATGCCCTAGCAGCAGGTAGCCCTGGGGTGGCGAGGTCGCCGCCCCGACCGGTTCGCCCCATTGGCCCAGTGGCTCTTGCCAGGGTTCATGGGTCAGAGCCTTCTCCGGACACAGGGCTGGCTCCTGGCCAATGGGGCGAGCTGGTAGGAGGTGGAGAACAGCGGTGGTCTGAGGAATGATTTATAGCAGGGCCGGATGTGAAGAGAAGGCAGAGAGAATGCCGCCCTAATTCTAGTCATGGCTCTCCTTATATACACAATATGGTCATACTTATAGTCTGTCCCCCACCACGAGCACTCTGCTGGGAGCTAGCTGCCAGCCCTGAGACTTTAACAATTTCATTTAATTTAGCAAATATGATGCCATTTAGTCATCTTTTTATATTTCTGTTTGCATATGTTCCTCCTCCATCTGCTAATCAATAAAACCTGTTTTGAAACCTTTTTTTCATTTTGGTGTATCAATGTCTACATCACGTCCTTGAAATGTGGGTTCTTAAAGAAAAAATAAAGACTGTGGCAAAAATTAAAAGAGGAGACAGCTCCGTCGTCTTGCCGCGAACGGTTTATCGCTTGCCAACCAATTTTAGTGATTCCTTCAAACTTAGACACTTCAGAAGTATGTAGAGAGACTCAAATTGTTCTGGTCATGGAAAGCAGGCAGCTCTGATTGCCCTTTCTTTTAAGGGTATTGCGAACAGATGGACCTCATACCCACTTGCCCAAATCAAAGGTGGCATTTGTTTTTCATGCTGGATGAAGTTAAAGCTAAGGAGTACATAAACAAAGTCTTTTTGAAAATATCTCACAAAAATATCTAATCAAGAGAGACAGTACGCTATCCCGGCACATGACGATGACTCATGCTAGCTTCGTCTGGTCCAACCGAAGGAGAATCATGTGAAACTTTGTTGAAGAAGCCAATATGCTACAGTTGTCACCAGAGATCAACCAAACAAAAAGGGGTTCTCGCTTTGTTTTTGTATAATAACACAAAGTGTACACTTGGCAGGGCGCTCCATAAGGTTCAAAGCGAAAGAAGACACAGCTGGCTGGTGCATCTCACCCCCAGCGCCGTGGAACGTGAGAGCGGACTAACCACGTTAGTCTGCAAGGCCACAAAGACGGCCCGTTGGACAGGCGGATTCCCCCCATCCGGGGAGCCATAAACCAAACTCACGACCGGAGGAACAGCTCAGCATGTGGTTTGTTTTTCAGGACACACTTAGAGGTCAGACGGCCGTCCCCGGGAGTCTCTGAACGTACTCTCCGGGTATAATCGCCAGCTGCCAGTCGCACGTGGGTGGACAGTTTGCGTCCCGTGGGCCACAGAGCCGGAACCTATGGCCATGAAGCCTTGCTTTCCTTTCAGCTAATTGTCCGTGGGTTGCCTTTAAATGTATTGACAGTCCTGGTGATATAGTGACTCTTTTGTGTCCCGGGCCTATTGTGGGCCAGTGGTGACTGTGGTCCCAGCCTCGGTGCTCCATGGCTCCGCTGCTGACCGGGGGCCAGAGAACAGCGTGGGGCCCAGCGGGAGTGCCCCCGCGCGTGGGCAGGCGAGGAGACCTTTACAGGTGCCTCGGCTCCTCTCTTAGCAACGCCCTGCTGCTTGAAATTTGTTACCCCCCACCGAGTGTCTTTCTGGGGGTGTCAGGCGCAGGGCCCCTGATGAGAGATTTGTTGATATGATAACTTGATTAGGCCCCTGGATGGATGACACGGTGGCCGAGGGCCAGTCAGCTACGCCTGGGGACGGGCCCCGACTCCTCTCTCCTTAACCACTCCTCGCAGCACAGACCCGGAGCCTCTGAAAAGCCCTGGATACTCAACAACCGCGCAAGGAATCATTTATCCTTTCCCGTCACCCCGGTAACGATGGACTTAAAAGAAACACTAATTAACAGCGTTCTTCATTAGTGTAAAAGTTCTTCAAAGTTTACACAGCCTCATTTTGGGATTTATTATGCAACTCTGACTTTCTCTTGCACCTTATTCTGCTAATTGGCAAGTCGGCTGATATCCCAATTAACCATACAATTGGCGGATGATGGGGTCCAATCTGAGGCTGGTTAGCAACAGGCAGCTTAAGGCCTAGAGGAAGATAAACTTGCAGACCCTGTAAATTAGTAATTAATTTTAAGCCATCAAAGCGCTGGTAATTTCGGTCGTGGGAGGAGGGATGCGGACCCAATCCCAGGTAGTCAGGCTGGAATTACCCGCTAAGACTCTCCGGATGCCCTGCCGTTCATCTCCACTTCCGGAATAATCTGCCCCTCGCTAGCGTTCGGGAGGCCGTGCTTTGGGGGGGGGGGGGGCACGCTCATCTTCACACTGCGGTGGGGTTTACCCTGGGAGACTCGAGGTGGATTGAAATCAAAAGAGCTGCCCGCGCCCCTGGGGCTGCGGGCGGCTGCGCTGCGTTTGCCCAGGTGCAACGGGGTCAATCCGCGGGCCACTGGAGAGTTAATTAAGAGGTAAAGTGGGTGTTAACGATGAAGCGCTTCCAGCTCGAACTCTGACTCGTGTAAAGTCGGATGGGTTGGTTTGCATGGGCCCGTACCCTATCTGCAATGAATGGAGGACTGCATACTGGCTTATGAATGAACAGAAGGGGGGGGGGGGGGCATTGAAACATTATGAACCCCCTTATCATTCTATGGAGGCATGGGATCAGTTGACGTCAGTTTGCGATTGCATTTACCATTTCGCTTTTATACGAATACATCGTCATCGAATGCTAAGGTAAGGGGTTCGGCGATCCAGCTCAGGGTTGCCTGCAGTCTGCGAACGTTGGGTTGTGAACTCCTTCCTGTGGGAGCGCCCCTACCCAGCAGAGCCCTGCCCAGGTTGACACAGACAGGCCGTGTAAAGCAAGAGCACTCCGCCACAGCTGTTACAAATATCTAGAGGACCATAACCGTGTGTGTGTGCAGCACACCGCGACATGAGCACAGATTTACACACACACAGAGCCGTCCCACCCTCAAGACCCCCTTGCTCGGGCCCCCCCCCCCCCGAGCTCTGACAAGGCGGTGGGCCAGACAGGATGTAGCACATGTGTATCATTATGACAGATTCTTTCCCAGGCGGTAGGGCTGTAGGTGCCATTACAGCTACAGCTGGCCTGCTCCCTCTCTTTCTGCTCCACCGCTGCCGGAACCAAACCCCCCCACCCCCCACCCCCCCCCCCCCCCCCCCCCCTTCCCGGCCCCCTCCCAGCACTCCCAGACTGATATTTCACACATCTCTACACCAGTCTCACCACGCTACCCACAGGTGGGAATGCCTTCACGGACACACACACACACACACAGAGCCTGTTGTAGTGAGTGGGTGGGTGTATTTCACCCCCCCCCCCCCCCCCCCCCTGTCTTCACAGAGGAACCATAGACAGGGAAAGCCATTCACCGGGGAAGCTATTCAGCGTAACCCCGTAGGGCAAGCCGACTGGGTCAAGCTTGAGATGTGAGGGAGGTGACCCGTCATATGGTCTACATCAAAGCCCCCCCTTAAAGACACAAACGGTCAGTCTGGTCAACAGTGAATACAGGGGTAGATTGTGCTGGCCGTCTCCCATCTGTCTGTCTATCGGGTGATGGCTAAATATCCTTGTATACCTGAATATAGATTTATGGGGAGGAGGACTTGTGTAAACATGAGAGCGTCAGGGTGGCGGATGGGTATGTCACAGGCAAGCTTGAAATACTAGAGCCCAGCGTTGGACATTGGGCAGACAAAGGCCAGGTTCTTAGGGCTTTAGAGGGCCACAGACACACAAACACACACACACACACAGACAGAGACACACACACACACACACACACACACGGACACACAGACATAGAGACACACACACACACACACACACACACACACACACACACACACACACAGAAGGACACACAGAGATAGAGACACACACACACACACACACACACACACACACACACACACACACACACACACACACACACACACACACACACACACACACACACACACACACACACACACACACACACACACACACACACACACACAAAACTGGAGTGCACATAATCCCAGACAAAACAACATTTGTTGCTTGTTGCTCACCCCTACGCTGTAAACCCTGGGAAGCAGATCCCAGTCCTGTGTCCCGGACTAATTAAGATACTGGTTTAGGAGATAGTGGCCAGGGTCCCCGCTGCGACAAAGCCCCAGATATTGATTTAGTTTTGGACGGTGACCCCCGGCTGGAGGTTAACTGCCAGACAATGACTAGTGAACACGTTGATGTCATCCGTCGCCACCCGACTGACAGCCAGGACCTCCGTCACATGGGTGAAGGAGAGTTCAGAGCAATGGAAACCTGGAGACAGCGGTAGAGACGGTTCCAATGACGAGAACGGAAGACGCGCACTTGATATTTCAATGCATACCTGGAGTGAATTATATCAAATTCAGCTTAAATAATCGGGTCTTGTGAATCTTCTAGGTAAACATATATATATATTAGTATATTTTTTATACTTGCTTCTGCAGCACTTCTTGAATGCAACATTTTTGTAGTTTTTCCCATTTTGAGTGTATGCTTTGATAGTGCAGCCCCGTTTAAGTTGCTTTGGATAAAAGCATTGTAACTATAATTCTCTTTAAAGCGTGCGGGTGTGAGAACTAGAAGCTGGATTAGTAAAGTATATTATTTGTAGCTACAATAAAGACCTGGATGCCGTAACCCAATGGTCACCCGTCATGGTTTCCCGAATGTTAAACCTCTTCCCGGTTGCCTAATGGTGCGAGACGCCACTCCATCAGGAAACCACAACACCTCACCTCGTCGGCTGAGAGTGACGCAAGAAGGAATGTCATCAAATCACTGCAAACACAAGGAAACTTACAATGACTCAACAACAAATGAATGTCCATCGAGAGTTGCGTGGGAGGATAGTGATAGACAGCATGGAGACCGAAACCAAAAACAACCTATTAAATACCATCATTGGAAACTTTTTTTTTTTTCTAAATTAGTAACATGCTGTCGTTTTGTGCAGAGGTACAAACCCTTGTGAAATTTATGTAACAGAAAGAGGCTTTTTTGCTGCAAACTCTGACCTTTTGACCTTTGGTTGGGTCAAACAGACGCTGTGCGATGGTCAACACGGCGCTCTACCACTCATCCCCCTCACTCGTTTGCTCACACACACACACACACACACACACACACACACACACACACACACACACACACACACACACACACACACACACACACACACACACACACACACACACACACACACACACACACACACACTTTTGAATTTGTTTTCAACTTCATTTTTAAAGCAGGTTTGTTAATTTAGTTTTTGGTAATCTTCCCTCTTAGTTTAGATTTTAGCGTTACTTTTCATTAACGACAATAAGATTGCCCCCCTATTCCCATCTCCTGCGGTTCTGGAAGCCCACAACAATCTCCTTCTGGAAATCCCTTTGCTCCCCAAAGCGCTGTATCTCTAACCACCTTGGAATCCACTCTTCATCTTGAGGTTCAAATCAAGTGACCCGCCTTTGAAGCCTTGGTGTGCTGCACCCGTCCCAAATCCCCCTCGCCCCCGCACGCTAAACCGAGATGACACGCATTACAGCCGGTCACTTCTGACCTGATCTGTGAGCACACTCAGATAGAGGAGGGGGCTCAGGAAAACGGGGATCACGCGAGTAAAGAATCTGCCGCGTCAGCGAGGATTGCCAAAATACAGCAATGAAAGAAAGGGCAAACATCTAACCTCACCTGTTTTTGAAAAGGATTTTTTTTTTTTTTTATAGAAACTGTATAAAAGTTAATAACAGATGGAATGTCACCCCTACGCACTTATGAGCAAGTAACCAAGATCCCATTGTTGGCTCGCCTTTGCTGTCAGCAGCTGCTGGAATTCAAACTTTGTGACATGACATTTGACATAACATCAAATGAATGACTACAAATACATAATAATAATAATAATAATAATACATTTTATTTATAATGCACTTTATATTCAAGAATCTCAAAGTGCTAAACATACATGTTTAGACTTGCAAACACATTGAATGATAAACTCCACAATGCTGTTCTCTCTGATTACCAATTTTTCTAAATCACATGAATCACATTATTTGCTCAACATGTTCTTGAAGGGGATAGATTTTTAGGGGGATGGGGTGGGGGTGGGGATGGGGGGGGGGTTTGGTGGTGGGCTAGAGTTCTGAAGATAAGGTCTGAAGATAATCCAGGTCTATCCTAGGTAGAGTTGTTCGTCAGTCGCAAACTAAGATCTCAAGTTTTGTTCCTCGGGTTGGTTGACCTTTTTCCACACAGAAGGGATCTCCTACTTACTAGACATTGCACTAATCAGGTTGAAGATATGAGACAGAATCCACCGTTTCATAACGCATCAGTCATAGTTTCCACTTCCAACACAACAAACACAACACCTAAAATGAGCCGGTGCCGTGATCACTCTGTTTCGGAGAACGTTGAGGGAGGTTTTGAGAAATGTCCTAACGTTTCTCCACCCTATTATATCCTTTCCAGATGACGTTTGAAAACTGTGCAAAAGCTAACAACCACCTAGTGCTTCAAACGCTGTCTTCTTATCTGCCCATCAATCTTTCTGCACTTCTCCACACTGGTCAAACCAAAGTAAACCAGCGCCACGTCGGGCCGCCCGGCCTCCCTGTGGTGTGATGTGCAGTGCAAGCGCGAGTACAAAACAAGATAAAGTACATCCAAATGTAAAGATGGTCCACATTATG